>NW_015160913.1:209270-251981 GCF_001447785.1 Gekko japonicus
GGGTTGCCACAACTTGGGGGGGGGGGGGAGATAGCACAAACTGAAAACCAAAGGATATTTGCCTATGCAATGCTAAAATACACATTTGACCCTCTCTTGGGTTTTGCGTCTCACGCATGAACGGTGTTATGTGGGAGAGATTTCAGAAGCGAAACCGAATTCACATGGCAGCCAATAGAGGCTTTACATTTGCTTAAGAGCAGTGGAAAGCCTCAGCTACGGAAGTGCCAAAGTCTCTCGTATATGCCTGAGTGCACCGAACAATAATGCTGCACACCTGCTCCAACCAGAGGTGCTACCATTTACCAGGGGCAGGGCCAGAAGATGCTCCGTTACTGCACCAGGTCCAAACTTGCCTAGACCCCTTCTTCTGGGGTGGAGCAGGAGTCTTCCTGTGCTGAGCAAAGTGGTCTGGTACGCCACTATTCCACATATGCAACAACACTTGCTTATCCCTGGGCTCAAATCCTTCTATATAGGGTTGCCAATTCCAGGTTGGGAAATTCCTGGACATTTTGGGGGTGGAACTTGGGGAGGATGGGATTTAGGCAGGGAAGGCAGCCATAGAGTCCATCCTATAAAGTAGCCGTTTGCTTCAGAGGAACTGAGATCTGTCATCAGGAAGCAGTTGTAATTCCGGGAGATGAATCCAGGCCACAACTGGAGGTTGGTAAATCAACATCTATATAACCCCAGGATAATAAAAGTTGGAAGAAAGGTCAAAGAACATCTGCACTCAGTTAATACCACCTGTTTGAACTGTAAGCTCTTTGGGGCAAATACTATCACCACCAGGCCCATAGCCTGCGTGGGGCCCTAGGGGCCCGGCCTCCCCCGATCCTCTGCTCCCCCTCGGCCCCCTCCCCTCCTCTCCGGGGACTCAAGAGGCAAAAGAGGGGGAGAATCTCGTTCATCCTCCCCTTCTCGTGTCCCTCCTTCGGCCCACCGCGCCACCGTCGCCTCTGGCTTCCCTGGCAGCATGGTGGAAGTCTCGCCAGAGTGGTTGCGCGTGCGCTGCTTCTTGAGCCCCTGCACCGGCAGCTGCATGGCAGACGGAGCCCGTTCTGCGCTGGGCGGCAGCCGCGGCTCCAGCCTGGTTACCAGCCCGCTGTTGGGGAGAGCCGGCAAGAGCTGCTCGCTGCCCACGCTAGTGGCAATAAGTCATGCCAGTTGTCTTGTTGATAGTTCATGAAGCAATGGAGATATTGTTCCAAAGTCTAATTAACCCTTTCAGTTTGTCCATCAGTCTCTGGGTGGTACGCACTGCTCAAACCCCTCTCCACCCCCATAATTTTCATCAACTCCCCCCAAAACTTGGAAATGAATTGGGTCCCCCTGTCGGATATCACTTTGTTTGGCAGCATGTGGAGATGCACGACATGCACCAGGAAAGCCTTGGCCAGTGCTTTAGCCATTGGCAAAGATGAAATGGGCTTGTTTAGAAAAAAGGTCAACTACCACCCAAATTACAGTCATGGATTTACTAGGTGGTAAGTCTGTGATGAAATCCATAGAGGTCACTTCCCACGGTCGATTGGGGGGGGTAGTGGTTTCAACAATCCCGGAGCCTTTCCGGGCCGTGTTTTACTCATGGCACACACTTGACATGAATGAACAAACGATGATAAATCCTTGCGCATGTGCTGCCACCAGAATTGTCTCTGTAGAAGGTGCAAAGATTTCACAAAGCTGGAGTGGCCTGCCAGCTTAGAGCCGTGGACGGATTGCATAACTTCCCCCCGTAAGGAAAGGGGGACATACAGTTTATTGTCACAATACCAACATCCATTTTCTCCTTGTATGTAATTCCCCACCCCTGCCAGCACCTCCTTGTCCGCTCCCGTAAAGGTGAAAGTGAAATGGTCTGTCCACTGAGGAGACTCAGGGATGTAGTTAGTTTGAGGCTGGGCTCCAGGCAAATTGGCTGCTTGCCTACAAGTTGTTACTGCTCCCCCTAACTGGGCAGGAGTGAAAACTGAGTCCAGGATGACGTCTCATTGACTGGCATGTTGGGGGAGGCACGAAAGGGCGTCCGCAAGCAAGTTTGCCGAGCCTGGGAAATGATGGAGGGTGAACTGAAACTTAGAAAAGAAATCTGCCCACCGCAACCATATGGCATTTAAACAGCGAGGCGTTTTTAGAGTCTCTAAGTTCTTGTGATCAGTCCAGACCTCGAACGGGACTCTAGCCCCTTCTAGCCAATGCCTCCATGTCAAAAGCGCCAGCTTTATTGCCCCCGCCTCCTTTTCCCACACAGACCAGTTTCTTTCAGAGTCAGTGAATTTTTTAGAGACATAAGCCAGTGGGTGCAGAAGCCCATCTTCCCCCTCTTGCAAGATGGCCCCTCCCATGGCAACATCCGATGCATCAGTTTGTACAATGAACTTTTTCTCTTCGTCTGGTAATCCATGCAAAGTCTCAGCCCACCGTCGTTTTTCTTTCTAAACAAAATGGGTTCTGTGTAGGGGGACGAGGCTGGCCGGATAAAACCATGCGCCAAGTTTTTGTCGATAAATTTCCTCAGTTCATCTTTCTCAGCTAGCCCCATGGCGTTAATCTTCCCTTTGGGTAGCTTAGCCCCTGGCACCAGTTCGATGCTACAGTCTGAGTGCCTATGGGGGGGGCAGCTCATCTGCCTCCTCCTCCCCGAACACACTGGCCGAGTCTCGGTACTCAGGCGGGATAGAGAGCAACTCCTCTTGGGCAAGGAGGGCCATGGGTTTATCGGGGCTTGGTCTCTGGCCCCACTTCTCATCCCAACTGTGGTGTTGGCACCGAGGCAAGATGAACTGCACCCTTCCCTCTTCCCAAAGTATATAAGGATCATGGCCATACAACCAAGGGGCTCCCAACACCAATGGGAAGCAAGCTGCTGGGGTAACCACGAATGATCTAGACTCCCAGTGCTCTCCAGCCCCCACCAGTAATGGTACAGTTTCATATATGCACGTGTCTTTCATGGGTGAACCATCCATTTGGGTGAAAATTAACGGATCTTTTAATTTCACCACTCCCACCTCTAGCCCAGCCACCACCGATGGGCTTATTAAGTCTCTCCCGCACCCCGAGTCAATGAGAGCCTTCGCTCTTACATGAGTCCCTAGGGTCGGGTTGAGTATGGACACAGTCACGAAAAATAGGGAGGGGGGTTCGCTCACCACTTTTGGCGCCTCTCTGGGAGGGCCCTGCCGCTCTGCGCCGTCTACAGCAGGACCGAGTAATTTCCTGCCGGCTCTGGTTCCTCGCCGCTCGAGTCTCCTTCGTCTTCCTCTGGCAAAGCGTGTAGCGCCTTTGCAAATTTCGGTTTCCCAGTTGGTTTCTTCACTGGGGTGGCGGGATGGGCTTTGCCGGTGTCTGCCTTCTCTCGCCGGGTGGGTTGCCCGCATTCAGCAGCGAAGTGGCCCCTTTCCCCACATTTCAGGCACAAACCTTGACGCATCCTTTGCTCTCGCAGGGCATCTGGTTGCCGAGTCGGTTTGGGCTTCGTTGGAGGAGGGGTTGCCTTCTCCCCAGCTGCGGCAATGTCGAGTCTTAGCATCTGCAAGCGATTCTCCGCACTCTCGGCTTCTTGCATCCACGCCATCAGGGAAATCGGGTCTACTGATCTTAGTACCGTTTCTCTGATTTCCGCATTCAGACCGACCCGGTACATTTCTGCGAGGACATTATCCGGCCAGTTGGGCAACTTGGCCGCGTGAAGCTTGAACTCGGCCGAATACTCATGGACCGTTCTCCGGCCTTGCTTCAAGGTGCACAAGTAGGCTCGCATTCTTGGCCCCACGTTCTGATCCTCGAATTGGGCTCGCAGTGCCCACATAAAGGCAAACATGTCCATAAGTTCGGGGCCCCAGGCATTGTGAGGCCCCACGTACCATGCGGCTTCTGCCCCTCGGAGCCTCGCGGCCACCACGTCAATTCTGCTGCTGTCATCGGGGAACAGGTGGCCAGAGCAATCCACAAATTTCTGTACTCGCACCACAAAATACGAGAGTTCTTCCGGGTTCCCATCAAACGTCGCCTCAATCAGGTCCTTCGGGTGTGGGGTTGTCTGTCCCCTTGGGCTGCCTGGCTGTGGCGCCGTGGCGGGCACATCCAGCAGTCTCGGAGCGGGGACCGGGACCGGTTGGCCGGGCACCCCCAGTTGGGCGGGCGCCCCAGGTCCCTGCAGCGGTTGGGCCCCTGGCGCCCCATCCGCTGGTCACATCCGCTCTAACGCCTCCTCGATTGTTTGCGTGACCAATTCCGGGATGGCTTGTATCACTTCTTCCAATGTTTGCTGTAACTGCTGAATGTTTCAGTCACCCGTTTCAACACGTTCCATCAGCCCCTCATCCAGGGACGCCCGGCCACTCCTGGCCTTCGATCGGTCCGTCACCCATGGTTGTGCGATGGGTTCGAATTGTGGTCCCGGGGAGGGGGTAGACCTGGCCCTGCCAAACCTCTGTCATACAAACTGTCCCTCAAGGCTCCCCCCAGGTGCAAATAAGACTCTCTCATAGTATCCGCGTCAAATTGGCTCCAGCTTTGACTGGGTCGGCTGCTGTGCCCCGGTCGGTACTTTGAGCCTTGAGGAGTCAGGAACAGGGACACCGTGGATTTCTTCGGGATCTCCCCCCCACTCAGCACACAAGCAGGCGGCTGTGTAGTCACCGGCACCGACGCCGTAGTCACCAGGGGGTCCTCCCCTGTGTCCGGTTCCCCGGGTTCCTCTTTGTCGGAAATGAGCGGTTTCCCCTCTCCGTCACTCATATCAAGATCGATAGATGTGCTGAGATGAGGAATGAAGAGATTCCTAACAGAATGTCAGGCTTCCCCACAGCATCAATGAAGTACACTCTTACAGAAAGGTTTTACTTTATTTGAAGCTAGAGGTGCAAGTACAGGAGTACTGTTAGGAATGAGGGGGGTGCAATGAGCATGACAGGTTATAGTACATTCAAACGGCTGAGTCCCAATTGCGGGACTTCCCCTGCGTGCCATCGGGCCTGGGAGCAAACGCTTCTAGTCGGCATAAACATATCTTCTACCCATGGTTGTTCGTGAGATCACCCAAGCAACCATCCAGCAGCAACCACCTGTGGCCTTGAGAGATATAGATGTTCCAGCAGCTAAGTAATTAAGCGCATCAACAGGTCTATATATGAAAGCGAAAGCAATCAAGCGCATACATACATACCAACAAAAAGAAATTTGGCAGCTTGCTGACATACGTTAAGGAATGTACATCACTTCTTTTTTATATATATCAACCAACTTTCCCAGGCTACATCAGAGTTTAAACAGAGAATTCAGGGCAGCATGGCACATTTTTAGCAGGTAGCAATACAACTGCCCCATTGTATGTTATATTTAAATTCCTACACCAATTGGAAGATTATCTTGTTCAACTTGTTATTACATTATAAAAGAGTGCTTTTCTCCATTAAAGTTTAGAAGAAGAATATGCCACTGAGTTGCAGCCAACCCACAGTGACCCCATCCATGGGGCTTTCCAGGCAAGGTATGAGCAGGGGTGGTTTGCCATGGCCTTCTTCTGCATAGCAACCCCAGCCTTCTTTGGTGGTCCATCCAAGTACTAACCGTGGCTGACCATGATTGGCATTCAAGTTGTGACAAGCTTGGACTAAGCTGGGCTATTCAGGCTCCTTATTAAAGTATAACTTGATGCCACGTCATCTTGGGAGGCAGATTTACTAATGCCCCATGTGCTGTCCAGTTTTGCAGCTGCTGTATGGGGAAAACTGTGGGTCTCTCCTACTACATCATGTCCATTCGTCTCGTCCATACATCAGTAAAGAATGAGTTGCTCCCCTAATTATTGCTGGGTAAAGAAAATTGGTCTGATCTCCATTCAACAGCTGGCTAAAAAGCATCAGAAAGTACCAACTCAGAAAGTAGAATGTGTGTTCGTGTTCTCAAAATGTAATGCTGCTTTCATTAAATTCTGCATTAATATTTGATATGATTGTTATGACAAAAGCTAGCATAATACTTGCTTTTCTTTATGTAACTGTTTTCCCCCCAGAATTGTCCTATTGGAAGATTACATGCATGCATCTGCAGCTGATGGTGTCAGAACAGAGGCATAAAATGTTAAGCATTCTTTTGCTCTCCCACCTCTTTCCCATCATGCATTGGGCCACATATCATCCTATCCAGTTCCTGATTTTCTGATAATGACTAGTGATTATTTTGTAGCTATGAGAACCACACTTCTGGATTCTGAATGAGGCTGAGGTGGTGAAAAGGAGTAATGCTTCCACTTGTCTCTTAGCTCCTGTGTTAAAACAGTACTAATTGCCGTATAGCAGCTCAAAGCATTTGGGTGAAGTCACTTAATTACAGCAACTTGTATAGTGCTCAATTAGGCAGGATGATGTACCGGTTTCAACCACCTCTTCTCAAAAATTGGAAGTTCAACAAAATTGTCAGTTATGTAAACACTGTCTTGAAAGACAAGTGAATGGGGCAGAATGCAGCAGATGGAGGCTTCTCGATTGACAAGGTGACATGGTTGTGTGTGGCAGTCACTTGCAGACAATTCAGATCTCTTTCTTTGCTGATGAATCTTTCTTTGTACATGAGAAACCTGGAAAGATTCTGTACCTGTAGGGTTTTTTCCCCAAACTTCCTAACTTTGCAGAATCCTTTCCACGTTAAAATTTGGCTGCAGAAGAAACCTTGTGCATTTGCTGTGAAATCAAAAAACAGCAAAAGGCAAATCACTCTACATTCTGTCATTATTTCCTCATAGGCCTGGTGTAGACACGCAGGAGAATGAAGTGCAGAGTGAAGATTTAAACCTGGGTCTCTTAGATCTCAGTCCAACACTCTAACCCCAGCACCATGCTGAGTCAGGCTGGAGGATGGCACTGTATTTTTAATGCTTCTCATATATAAAATTCTCAACAGGTAACAATAACTGTCTCCAAGCTTCTAGGGTGTTTTGTGCATTGTGAGAACAGCATTGCTGGGGGGGGGGTCTTGGCAAATGCTTGGCAAATGCTGCACATCTCCACACTCTGCTACAAACTAGGCCTACTCTCCCTCCCCACAGATATAATATTTACTTAAGGCCAGGCTATTTATGTCACCCCCTCAACCATCAGCTCCCCAGGCAGTGAACAGAGCCCCCCCCCCCAATATCCAGCAGTAAACTACCATCTGACAAAAACCAAAACCCATATGAATTGAAAAGCAGAACAAACACGTCAGAACTACTAGTAAAGGCGGGTGACTGTAAAATCATTGCTCAAGAGAAAGCAAGAAAGAAAACAAAGAACACCAAAAAGGCCCTGCCTCTGGCAAGGCAATCACAGGCCTCTGAAGGTAAGGATGCACAGAGTAGTGCTTTAACACATTACTAAGTTATTGGCATACACATAGGGGGAAATCAGTCTTATAAATCCCAAACTGTTAAAGCTGGCAATCTGAGTTATGCTCAGAAATGAACAGGCAACCTATGTGGTTCTTTTAACAGTGGTCAGATATGACCCCGATAGTTCACGTCAGACAGCAATCTTGCTGAGGCATTTTGAAACGATGAGAGCTTCTGAATAGCCTTGTTGTAAGCCGCCCTGAGCACGCTTGTGGGGAGAGCGGGGTACAAATATAATGAAAAAAATAAATAAATAGCCTTCCAGGGCAGCCCTGGTATTAAATGGCTTTGCCATATACTCTTCATTGTCCCTCCTTAGAAGAAAGGAAAGATAAACATGTAACATACAGTATATAAAGGAATGGAAAAGGAGAATCAGGAACAGAACAGAAATGTCAAGGACATTTTGCAATGCTGCACAGCTTAACATCCCCAAGGCATTTTATGATTCCCCAGCACCAACACCACCCTTCTGTTCCCACATGCATTTATCTAAATTAATTGTTGAGGATTTAGCAGTTCAAGATTTGACAGAAAGACCCACCCCCCTGCAAAACATCTTGCAGGAAAATCATCTGCAAGGCATCCTTGCATTCCAGCCCAAACAGAAAGCCCAAATTATTCCCTTGCTTCCCCTTCTCAGCAGCTCCCCCCCATGATTTTTACACCAACCCACTGCAGGAGTAATTAATGTGAAGGTTGGCTCCTGCCGACCTAGCAGTTCGAAAGCAAGAAATTGCAAGTAGATAAATAGGTACCACTTTGGTGGGAAGGTAACAGCGTTCCGTGCACCTTAGTGTTTAGTCATGCCGGCCACATGACCACAGAAACGTCTTCGGACAGCGCTGGCTCTTCGGCTTTGAAACGGAGATGAGTACCGCAACCCTAGAGTCGGATTCGACTGGCTTTCGAGCAAGGGAACCTTTACCTTTACTTTCCCTGGGGTCTTTTGGTGTCTTTTCTTAGCTTTCAGGTCTTCAGAAGGCATCAAGCTCCCTTCCCCATCGCTATCTTATAAAACTGAGGGGGTGGCTGCTAAGGAGGAGCACAAACACTTCAAGCCTAGAAACTCATTAGCAAGTTAAAGGGAAATGCTTTAACTATTGGCAGTCCCTCCCTCCAAGACACCAATTGGTCCCCAGGGGAACTGATCTCTGCAGACTGGAGATCTGTTGTAATCCCAGGAGGTCTCCAGGCCCCAACTGGAGGCTGAAGTCAAGTCAACTGGAGGCTGGCAAACCTAGTGGGAGCGGAGGTGTAAAGTATGTGCACCATGCAGGTGGGAACTGACACGTAAACTGATAGGGGTCTTTGAGCCTGGAGGGAAGGATTGCTACCCTTCATGAGATCAATGAAGGGGAGGATTTCATTAGCAGAATCCAAGAGGCCCTGCATAGGGATACAGAGAGCTGTCAAAAAACCCCACAGTGGTTGAATTTCCTAACGAACCTCCTCTACAGTAGGGACCTCAAGGCGTCAAGCAAGATGGCACTCAGTGCCACTGGAACTCATGAATCGATTCCAGGCCCTTGCCAGGGAGACTGAGATGGAAACACTGGCAAAGAAAGAACCACAAGGACAAAAAAGACAGAGTGAGGAGGGCATAGGGATATGAATAAATGGCAGTGGAAGGTAAAGGAAAGTGTTGGTTATTGGTGACTCTCCACTGAGAGGTATAGAAAGTCATGTGTCCAGGCCTGACCCCTGAGCCCGAGAGTTCTGTTTCTTGCCACGAGCAAAGATTGACAATACTGCAGACCGGATGCCAAAACTGATGAAACCTACCGAGCGTTACCCACTTGTGACGGTCCGCATGGGAATGAACAACACAGCCATCACAAGCACTAAGGCTGACTATGAAGTTCTTGGGAGAAAGCTGAAAGGAATGGGGGCATGGGTGGTATTCACTTTGACCCTTCCTGTCAGAGGAAGAGGAATGCAATGGGAACAGAAGATGATGGAGGTGAACCACAGGCTGCATTGGTGGTGCTGACAGGAGAAATTTGGATTCTGGGACCATGGGGCTAGGTTTTCTGGAAGACGGATTACTAGCACACAATGGACTTCACCTATAAAGGTTGGAGAAGAATGTGTTTGGCAGGAACCTGGGGAGATTCATCAGGAGAGCTTTAAACTGACACCATGAGGAGGAGAAGACGAATAACATAGGGATTTCAGTGAAGAAGGGCATACAGCAGAGGCCCACCTGGGAAGGCCAGGTCAAATGGAGCCAACGGTGCAGGGCTTCAGATGTCTATGCACCAATACCCAAAGCTTGAGCAATAAGAAGGAAGAGCTTGAGCTTCTAATGCAGACAGAAGGATATGATTTAGTAGGTATTACAGGGACTTGGTGAAATGATTCCCATGACTGGATGGAAGTGGATGGTTATGAGTTGTTGAAGAAAAACCAAAAGGGTTGAAGAGGAGGAGGAGTGGCTCCGTTTGTGAGCTGAGGGTTTACTTGTCAGGAAATACTGGAGGAGGTGGGTGACAGCAGGGGTCATTTCGTAGAAAAAGAGCTAGGGGGACTCATTAGCATAACTCATTAGCATATGCCACACCCCCTGACATCACCGGAAGTGTGTCCTCCCCACAGCCGGTGGCGACCTCCAGCGGGCACCAGCAGGGAGCTCCAGGCCCCGCCCTCCCGCACCTCACCCGGGGGGATGGCGTCCCCCCGCGGCCCCCCCCCAATGACCCCTGGGTGACAGCCCAGTGGAAAGTACCTGGGTGAGGATAAGGGAAAGAAGGACAAACAGTATTATTGCTGGAGTCTGCTACAGGTCACCTGACCAGGGTGAGGAGGTGCATGCTGCCCTCCTTAAGCACTGTAAGTTGGCGCACTTGACTCCCCTGGGCTTCTACCCTCTGCCATGCTGTAGGACAAAGAAGAGCTTTGAGGGCCAAGGGGCCGCCTTCACGGCACCTGCTACCGGAGATGTTGGACTCTCCCTCTTTCTGTTCCCTGCACAGTCTCCAGCCTCAGTGTTCTCAGTTCTTACCATCCTCTGTTTTTCTCCCCCCCTTCTCTCCATCCCTGAACGGCCCCTCCCTCTGCCTTTTTGCCTCCCAAACCTCCCCATTGGCTACAGTGATGGGTCCTTTTCTAATTGCAGCCCCACCCCCTCTCCCTGCCTCCTCAAGCTGTCTCTACATTCAGTGGTTACTGGGGCAGGGTCTGATATCAGAGGCTCCAGCTGCAGCTTCTTCCTCCTGTCAGGGTGGCAGGTGAGTCAGGGCTGGCCCATCTGGCTCATCTGTTTGCTCCCCCTGTATATCTTGCCTGCTCCTGGGGTCTTGCTCACCCCGCAGCACTGCCTGTCGGCTGTAAGTCTGGCTCTCACCCTGGGCCTCCACCAGTCAGCCACATTTTGTACATCAGAGCTGGAGTTGTGGGGCCCCTCGAGGTGAGTTGCCATTGCAGCATGGGCAGCAGGGTCTCACTGCACACTGAGTTGGGCCTCGCCCACTCAGTCTGTGGCCCTGTCCCCACCAACTCTTCCTTCCAGCAATGGCGGCAGCCCAGGCATATGTCTGAGCCTGAACAAGCAGCTTGACAGTCTGTCCAAAGCAACATAACCTCATAGTTATGGGTGGTTTCAACTTCCCTGATGTGTGCTGAGAGACAAACTCTGCTAAGTGTCCAGTCACACAACTTCCTGACCTGCCTGAACAGGCAAGAGTGGGTAGATGGGGTGAAGGTGGAGGGGAATCTTAGAGGGAAGTGACCATGTCCTCCTAGAATTCCTTTTGCTGTGGAGGACACCTGGTTGCACTGGATGGGTATAAATCCCATGGGCCAGATGGTATGCATCCAAAAGTGCTCAAATAACTTTTATAGAGCTTGCACGGCCTTTGTCCATCATCTTCAAGACCCCTTGGAGGACAGGAGATGTACCACAAGACTGGAGGATGGTGAATGTTAGCTCAGTCTTCAAAAAAGGAGGAAAGATGACCCAGGAAACTACACACCTGTCAGTCTGACCTATACTGAGACAGACTTTAAAGGAGTCCATCTGCGAGCATCCAAAGGACAACTTGCTGATACAGGGAAGTCAGCACAGATTTGTCCCCAAAAGTCCTGCCAGACTAACCTCATCTTCTTCTTTGAGTGAGTGATAAATTTACTGGATTGTGGGAACACCTGTCAACAGTGTTTATCTGGATTTCAGTAGTTTTCGACAGGGTTCACCATGATGTTCTGGTGGGTAAACTGAAGGACTGTGGAATGGACTATGGGACAGTTAGATGGTTAGGGAACTGGTAGGAGAACCACTCCCAAAGAGTTGGGTGTCCAGTTGGGTGTCACAGGGCCTGATAATTTTCAATATTTTTGTACATGATCTGGATGAAGGGGTGGAGGGACTACTTATTAAATTTGCAGAGGACACCAAATTGGAAGGAGTAGTGAACCCACCAGGACAGAGAGAGAATTCAATGAGATCTTCACACCCTGGAAAAGTGGGCATATGTGAATAAGATGAATTCAACAAGGACCTCCAGGGTCATCTAGTCCAACCCCTTGCACAATGCAGGAAATTCACAAATGCCTTCCCACCCACCCCCACACACACCCAGACGATGACAAAAAACCTCCAGGATCTCCAACCAAATTGGCCTAGAGAAAAATTGGTTTCTGACCCCAAAGTGGCAATCAGCATTTCTCTGGGCATGTAAAAAAGGGCCACGAGAACTAAGCACTGATGCAACCCTTCCTGCCCTCCCTCTCATAATCTGCCTAAGTTCATACAATCAGCATTGCTGTCAGATGGCCATCTAGCCTCTGTTTGAAAACTTCCAAAGAAGGGGAGCCCACCACCTCCCAAGGAGGCCTGTTCCACTGAGGAACCGTTTTAACTTTCAGGAAGTTCTTCCCAATGCTTAGCCGTAACTCTTCTGATTTAATTTCAACCTGTTAGTTCTGGTCCAACTTTCTGGGGCAATGGAAAACAACTCTGCACCATCCTCTATATGACAGCCCTTCAAGTACTTGAATATGGTTATCGTATCACCTCTCAGTCATCTCCTCTCCAGGTTAAACATACCCAGCTCCTTCAACCTTTCCTCATACGACTTGGTCTCCAGACCCCTCACCATCTTCATTCCAGCTTGTCTGTATCCTTCTTAAACTGTGGTGCCCAAAACTGAACAAAATACTCTAGGTGAGGGCTAACCAGAGCAGAGTAAAGCAATACCATCACTTTGCGTGATCTGGACACTATACTTCTGTTGATACAGCCCAAAATCGCATTTGCCTTTTTAGCAACTGCATCACACTGCTGACTCATGTTCAGTGTATGGGCTACTAAGATCTTTAGATCCTTTTCGCACATACTACTGCCAAGACAAGTCTCCCCATCCTATAATTATGCATTTGATTTTTCCTACCTAAATGCAGAACTTTACATGCATCCCCATTGAAATTCATTTTGTTTTAGCCCAGTTTTCCAGCCTGTCAGGATCATCCTGTACCCTGACTCATCTTCTACCACATTTGCTACCCCTCCCAATTTAGTATCATCTGCAAATTTAATAGGCATTCCCTCTATTCCTTCATTGAAATCACTGATAAAGATGTTGAACAAAACAGGTCCCACGACAGATCCTTGAGGCACTCCTCTTGTCACTTGTCTCCAAGAGGATGAGGAACCATTCACAAGCACTCTTTTGGTGCGATCTGTCAACCAGTTACAGATCCACCTAACAGTCATAGGATCCAAACCACATGTTACCAATTTGTCAACAAGAATATTATGGGGAAACTTATCAAAAGCCTTAATGAAATCAAGATAAACTATGTCTCCAGCATTCTCCTGATCCCACAAGGTAGTAACTTTCTCAAAAAAAGAGATAAGGTTAGTCTGACAGGACTTGTTCTTGAGAAACCCATGCTGGCTCTTAGTAATCACAGCCACCCTTTCTAAATGCTCAAGGACTGTTTGATGATTTGTTCTAAAACTTTCCCAGGTAGAGGCGTCAAGCTGACGGGTTGGTAGTTACCCAGATCCTCCTTTTTCCCCTTCTTGAAAATGAGGACAACATTTGCCCACTTCCAATCTTCTGGCACCTCACCTGTTCTCCAAGAATTCTCAAAAATAATGGACAGAGGCTCAGAAATTGCATCTGCAGGTTCTTTTAGGATCCTTGGATGCAGGTCATCTGGCCCCGAGGACTTAGTTTCATTTAAAGAAACTAGGTGTTTATGTACTACCGCTATGCTTTCTAGGGAGGTGGTGAGCTCGCCCTCTCCAGCAGTCTTCAAGCAGCAGCCAGACAAACACTTGTCAGGGATGCTTTAGGCTGATCCTGCATTGAGCAGAGGGTTGGACTGGATGGCCTGGATGGCCCCGTTCAACCCTGTGATTCTATGAACCTACACCTCATGTATGACTGTTATATGAGACACAGGGTATCGACCCCAGATGCAACCTGACAGCATTTTTGGTGACTTGCAAGATTATAGGTAAAGTTAGCAGCTGCATAGTTGGGTCTGCAAGCACAAGGCAAAAACAACATGCATTCTTTCCACACACACTCACACATGCTATCATAGGTGCCCCTAAATATGGTCTCGGGTCAGACACTTTTAAGCACATGTTTTAAACACTGGAAGTGTCATATGATTTTCAAGCAAAGTGTTCATTTAAAAAACTTCTGTTACCAGTCTCAAAAAGAGCAACAAATTCAATGGGGATTTCTCCCTAGCAACTCTGTTTAGGATCATAGCCCTTGACAATTTAGAGACCATTCTCAAAACAAATCAATTATATTTATTTACCAAATCAAGTCTTCATTATTGAGAGCATTTTAGTAAAGAAACAGAATTATTTTGTTTAGCAATTTTTCAGATTTACAGCTTTTGTTGTCCTGAATGTTGGCATTGCCTGTCATCTCATACATTTTTATCCTCTTCTTCCAAGGATTTCAGGGTGGTGTCATCCACAGTTCTCCATTCCCACCTTTTATCCTCATAACAACCCCATGAGGCAAGTCAGGATATGAGTGTGTGACTGGCCTAGGGTCACTCAGAGACGTTTTCTCTCTCCATGATGTTAAAGAAAATGTTAGCTTTAGATATCTGAGAAATCCCCATATAAAAAATAATAACAGAACAGCTATTTACCTTTCTTCTAGAAGAAGAGGAGGAGGAGGAGGAGATTGGATTTATACCCCGCCCTTCACTACCCAAAGGTGTCTCAAAGTGGCTTACAAACTCCTTTCCCTTCCCCTCCCCTGTGAGGTGGGTGGGGCTGAAAGAACTCTGACACAAACTGCTCTTTTTCAAGGACAGCTGTGCCAGAGCTTGTGACTGACCCAAGGTCACATCAGCAGGTGTAAGTGGAGGAGTGGGGAATCAAACCTGGTTCTTCCAGATTAGAGTCCGCACACTTAACCACTACACCAAACTGGCATCTTGGAAGGATGCTCATTCAGCTTCATAACAGGGAGAACTTAAAAAGAAGAAATGCAGTCAGTGTCACTTTAACAGCCATCTTGGATCAAGAAAACTCCCCTCAGATCCCCTTCCCTCACAAACTTTCCCAGTAACTGTTCCTTATCACCAAACACTTCAGTTTCCCCTGTTTTCCAGTTTCCTTTATGCTGCCTGAAATTTGAAGATTTCTGGTCAGAGGACTTGGAGGAGGACTGCTCTCTTTTTATGCCCCCACTCTCTCCATCCTTGGCTGCTTAAGGGGGGGGGCAGTGATTGTTGTCTGATCCCCTCCCCCAAAACCTAAAGGAAGTCCTGGATCATGGGACAATACAGAATTAAGGACTGCTGGTGAAAATAGACAATACCATAAAATAAGGCGACACAGAGAGAAACCAGATGAGCTTGAAGGCCACAGAGAGGGAAAGCTCATTGGAACACTTGCAGTCTTCCAAGAGGGAAAATAGCACCTCCTGTGCCAGTTTTGGTCTGGAAAACCATGGGGAGGATGCTAAAGCCCCCTCTCCTGCTCTGTGGTCCCAAACCAAATTGGGGACCCACACACTTGGGGCCCAGGTCCCCTTTAGCTTGATGTGTGACGGTCCAAAGTCAGTAAACACAGACAATACACACTTAACATCTTAACTTGTGGTTTGGCCCTCAGTCTTCATCTTCTTAAAAAAACAAATAAATAAAAAACTGTATATGCTTACATACAAAGGCCTGTAAAACATTGGTAAAATCAACAGGAAATGTCATTTCAAAAGTAACAGGACTTCCCCAGATCTGGAGGTATACCAACTTCACACAGCCCTCTCCAGCACCTTGAGGAGAATGTTTTGTGTTCCAGAAGTAGCATGAATAAATTATTGCACACTGTTGCTATGGCATCTCCTAATTCGTTATTGAATAATATAGCAATAACATATTTAAATAGCTCAAAACCTGGCCTGGAGCTATGTTATAAACTTGCACATGAGTCATCCTGCTTTCCGGCCCCCCCCTTCCCTTTAAATGGATATACGTTTTAAATAATAACAGCATCTTGTCTTTACACAGCAAATGGGGAAACTTAAAGGAGCCTGGACAAGAGAGTACACAGAAATTGTATGGAAGGACCAGCCTGTGAATTACATGAACAGACCGGGGGGGGGGGCTTTCTCCTTCCTGCCAGAAAAGCGGGCTGGGATAATTTTGGATGAGGGGGTACATTGACTGAGAATTTTATCCTAATACGCTGGGAGGCAAAAACTAAAAGAAACATCACAACCCAACCCCAAGCAGAAGTCATAAGAACATTAAGCACACATACACGTTTTAGAAAACTAAACAAGCAAAATCCCAAACCAAGTTAAAAAAAAAATGTACACATCCCTACCAAAAAGCCTTTTAAGGCCTATGGTACCAGTTCTGTGACCCAGCCATGCTGTACTCTGTGGCTCCAGAACCACTAGGGAACCAAATATGGCTCTTTAAGAAAACAAAATATTTCAGTTAAAGTCTATTGCATGGATAGGTGGGATGCTGGATGAAGCAGTATGTGAAGGGAATGGCAGGCAGTGGTTTCAAGGGAACTCATGGGCTTCTCAGAGATGCCTTAAAGAAAGAGAAATGATAGTAGTGAATAGATGCCAGAGAATCCCCTGCCGCTGCTCTGGCAGTCTGTGGAAGAAGAAAAAAGTTTTAAAACATTGCTGTCAGCCACTTTCAAGGAAAACCTGGAAGTGACATAGTTCTGCTCTAGGAATCTAGGTAAAACCACAGAGTTTCTAGCAATTCCTTAGAGCAGACTGACATCACTTGTGACATAATGCCATTGGTCAATGGCACCTTCTCCATGTCAACACCCAGACTCAGATTCTCCATGTTGGCTCTTTGCCAGTTTGGTTGTAGTGGTAAAGTGTGCAGACTCTAATCTGGGAGAACCAGGTTTGATTCCCCACTCCTCCACTTGCACCTGGCTGGATGACCTTGGGCAAGCCATAATTCTGGCACAGCTGTTCTTGAAAAAAGAGCAGTTTCTGTCACTCAGCCCCACCTACCTCACAGGGTGTCTTTTGTGGGGAGGGGAAAGGAAAGGAGTTTGTAAACCGCTCTGAAACACCTTTGGGTAGTGAAGGGCAGGGTATCAATCCAATCTCTTCTTCTCTTCTTCTTTGCCAATCACTTTGTAATATACTAGGTTCGAGACATGTGTAGTTATCAGCTCATAGTTTATTAAGTGATTTCAGCAGAACTTAAGACAACTCTAGCAGAGCCAAAGCCCTGCTTATAAGCCCATAGATCGACACACCCATCACACACCCACTCCCAATGATAGGCTATTTACACAACATTGCATCCTAATTGGTGGCTGCCAGGATCCTGATGGTCTATTGTATTTCCTCCCCAAGCTCACCCTGTCTCTGGCAGCATTGTGTTGCAAGGCAACAGGCTCAGTACATAATACACTTGCTCTGAACTTTGACACAGTTTGGCTCTTTAATTCTAAAAGTCTGCTGACCCCTGCTTTCACCCAAATGATTCTGGCTCACAGAAATCACCAAAGCTATACCACATTTTGCAAGTTGTACCAGGTTGTACTTAATCCAGATTTTAAAAAATCCTCATTGAACACGCCTACCAAATACAGGCAGGACATACATTTACATACTGAGAACTAGATATAACCAGTTGCTATGATATTCCACATTTGTGGTTTAGATTAGGTGTTGTGCTGCTTAACATGAAATGGTAGCAGGAAAAACATATACATATCTCTATCAAAAGTTTATTGTTGTTTGATTCAGAGCTTTTATGTTAAGAGGAGTAGTGGCTGAACTTCAGTGTGATAGGAGTTTTTAATCAGGCTTCCATCAAATGGAAGGCATTCTTACTTCACTTAATTTTATTATGATCATACATGACCTATGGAGCTTCCGGTTTATGGTGACATGCTGGCGGACGCATCTCCCGGACCTCCCAGGGATGTGATCTGCGCACCAGCGGAAAGGAGGGGGGTGACGGGTCGCTACCCCCCCCGTAGTCTTGGCAAAGGGCTCCTAGCCATGAGGCTTTTGAGGGGTGGCCTCTTCACCAGCTCAATGCTGGGGAATTGTGGCGCTCCTCCACCCCGACTGTCCTGCTGCTGAGGGTCCATATGGATCTAGAGCCGCTGACCGAGACAAGTGTCGGAGATCAAGCATTTTAAACGTGTACCGAGCAAGGTCGTATGACCAACAATAAACTGTGAGTTGGGTTAAAGCAAAATGAGAAATAAAAAAAGAAAGCTACCCCATGGGAACGGCAAAAAAAGGGAGTGGGGGAGGGGGCCCTCCCATACGCATGAACTAAACAATGAAATACTAAGGGGGGAGCAGAAGAAAAAGTGATGAAATCTGTTTTGAGAGACTTACCAGAGCGCGGCTAAGCATGTGGGCGTATTTCAGAGACTTTAGCAAGTTTTCATAAAAGTAAACAATCCAGAAATATGGCGGAGAAGAGGGCAGAGAAAAACAAACCAGTAAAAGTGAAACCAGCCAGAATCTTGAGCCTTTGACTGGAAGAGACCACCGAGCTCTCCAAAATGTTGGCAGAGTCCTTGCGCCCTCTGCTGGACCAGATGATTAACATCGAACAACAGCTGATGAATCTAAATCAGAATCTTGCAACTCAGCAGCTCCAACTGACTGAGACATTAAAAATAACGGAGCAAACAGCTCAGAAGGTGAAGGAAATGGACACCAATGCCAAAAAAGTCAAGAAAAAGGTGCAAAAGCTGGAAAAGAAACAAGCCTTGGAAGAATCACAACTTTTACAGCTGCAAATGGAAAAAGCAAATTTGGTCCTACGGTTTCAAGGGGTCCCAGAATTAAAAGGTGAGGATCTAAAGCAACTCCTGAGTGAAGCATTAGCCCCAGTTACAGATTTGAAAGCGGAGTATCTTGCAAGCGAAATGGATGTGGTCTATAGGTCCTATTCCGTGTACATCAAAAAGAATAATCTGCCTGGGGAAATAGTAGCTAGATTCTCAAAGCGACATGTGAGGGATTCTATCCTGAAAGCAACTACAGGAACACCCTTGAAAATCGGAGACAACACCATCAGGATTCTAAAAGACATTCCATTTGAAATAAGGCAAAAGAGAAAGAAATATAAAGATTTAATCCTTTTTCTTCAAACAAACAATATTGTTTACAGATGGTTAATTCCAGGAGGAGTCATTTTCAAACTACAAGATAAAAAAGAAAAGATTGACTTTGTTTCCAAAGCACATGAGTTCCTGAGAGTGCAGCTGGGAGAGCCAGCCGAGGTCGAGAAGGAAGAAGATGACAACAAATCCAGTGGCAAATTTGACTTGGTGTCTTTCTGATAAGAGGGCGGCTGCCCCCAAGCGCACATATAATCTGAGGATTTAAAAAGATAAGAAATGAAGGCTGAAGGACTCTGACCTGTGCCTTTAAACTTTAGTTTTAATGTGGGATGCTCTGGGGGTTCTCTTAAATGGATAAAACACTGGATAAAAAGATCAAAAATTCAGCATAGCCGACTATGTTCAAAGTAATACTAGCAATTTAAGATTAACATTTATACAGGCTGTTGTGATGATCTCCTATTCTTGGGGTTTTAGTTAGCTGTGGTTTTCTTTCCTTTCTCCCTAGATGTAGTCACCCCTTTCCAATTTTTCGTTGTAGTTTGTAGTCTATTAAAAAAATGCAACAAAAAATCCCCTCTGGGGGGCTAAAAAATTCAGATCATACATGAGCTATAACATTATCAACAGTCAGCAACACATAAATAGAAACATGCACATAAAGTAAAAATCATAACCTCATTAAATACTAAATTCCACATTAAGTGCACAGATAATAAAAAGATTTAGCCAGGTGCTTCCTTTATTAAGCAAGCTTAAGGGCAAAATTCAGCCAACATAAAGGTAGTTTCTTTAGAGTGATCTGAAAGGAAAAGGGACACATAAATTGCCAAACGGTGTAAAATCAAACACTGATCTGTAGCAGAGTAGCCAGTCCTCTCGCCCTCTTACATAAGAACATACGATATGCCAATGTTGGATCAGGCCAAAGGCCCATCCAGTCCAACAGACTGTCACACAGTGGCCAAAAATACCAGGTGCCATCAGGAGGTCCACCAGTGGGGCCAGGACATTAGAAGCCCTCCCACTGTTGGACCCCCCCCCCCAAGCAACAAGTTCCTCAAACAGACTGTTCTCCTGGTTGAACCAGTCCCAGCATAAATGCCTAGCATCAGGCTTCCTCACTATGCTGGGCAGTAGTTGGAAGGACTGGATTTGTCCCCTTTCTTGTATATGCAAATATAGATGGCCAAAGCCCAGTCACTAGGGACCTGTGTTGTCTGGTCAATGAATGCAAATGAATTACATCAAGAATTTTCTGGCCTGACAATGAAATGAAGTATCTTTGATTCCAATTTGCTCAGCTTGATGAGGTTTTATTTTGTGATCCTCTTGTGTGTGTGCAGGCATATTAACCTTGATGAATAATGAAATCTCAGGTAGGGCAGGAGCCTTCCTAGACAGAAAGAGGCTTTATGACTGGTAGTCAGAAAGCCTGCTGGGATTCTCCCAGCAGGTCACTAAAGCACTAGCCAATTAGGAAGCAAAGGGACTTGGTGATATTGTTCAGAGAAGAGCAAATATAATTGATTTCTCCTTTGACAAGGAAAAGAACCTCTTTTACTTACCAAAATAAAACCTTTAGTATAATTTTTTGTTTAGGGGAAAGATTTGTACCAGAAGAATATTTAATTCCAAAACTTGTAACAGTTCCTGGCAATGTGTATAAAGGGACAGCTGACTTTACACATCCATATTCAGAGGGGAGATTTTTCACCAGGATTCAGAACTATCAGAAGGAATTTGGAGGGAGGGCTTCAAACACCCGTTGCTTGGGATCAAAGACTTTCCATCCCTCCCTAAAAGATGAGTGGTGTACTAATCTGAACATCTGTCTTTGGGGTGGTGTTACTTTAAACATACTTTTAAAAATGCATCCCTGAAAAGATGTGCCTGAACACTTCTCTCCTCATAGATTTCATGGTTTGTAATCTGGCATGTTTTTGATGTTGCCTTACACCACTAGGGTGAGATTCTTAAATCTTAGGTTGTGGTCACACGGTCATTTTGAGCAGGTTTTACTGCTGTTCCCTATACGAATTTAAAAGGGCTGATCAGAAGGGCATATCTGCCTCTCGTCTTGCAACCCACTCACTCCCACAATCAACCCCATTTGGTGGCAGTTTTTCTGATACTAGAAAGATCATGTACTTAATGGATTCTTGCAGTGTGAACCCTCAATTCTGCCTGTCCGGACTACCAACTCTCACAATGAAGCCGATTTGGATGTCAGAACGTCCTTCTGAGCTTTAATTTTTTTTAGAGTTCCACCATTGTGCGCATGACTGATCCCATGCTGCATACATCCAATGCATGAATGGTGATTTGTCTATGCGCATATGCACATGTGCAAGGAAAATGAAAAAAATCTCACGCCACACCGCCACTTGGGCAGTGTGGCTATCTGTATGATTTATGGAGCTCTGTTGTGCAATGAAAGCAGTTTGGGGAGGGATGTCTGATCATCCTAACCCACAAATAAATACCCCTGATCAAATATACAGTGGGAACAAAGTGTAGTAAGCTTGTTGTGTGACCACAGCCTAAGTAAGTTTTAAGCCTTTGTCATGGTGATTCTTACTTCCCTAAAATGTGCCACCCAATGCAGGGCTTCATCAGGTGATTTCAAAGGACTGCATATGTAAACAGCAGCATGCCTAAACTGGGAAACTTCCTATTCAGCTTTGTGTGGGCAAACAACACACTTTTAAAGTCTAATTTGTGCACTGGGTAGCATATTAGCATTTTTGTAGTGTTGCTTGGTTTGTTACTTGCTCTTTTTTTATTTGGTTACTTTTATGCCTATGGCTACTGCAGTAAAATGATGGTGGTGGTGGTGGTGGTGATGGTGGTGGTGGTGGGGGTGGTTATCCGGCTGCTGTCTTTCAGCAACCACCCTCACCACATCTATTATGAGTGTGATTTTAATCACTGCTACTGTTTCTGCTTTATTATCTGTGAGTTGCTTTAAGCATTATTTATAGTGGAAAGGCAACCTACAAAATAACCTCAGTGGATAAATAATACAGGGATAGTGCTGGCCAAACGTACAGGGCTGCTGTAAGGAATGTTGCAATAATGGATGTGAAGACCTTGGGGAAAGTAATCAGAATCTTGACATACCTTTTTAAGGAAACTGTGTCATTGATGAAAACATAGTTTCAGTGTGCAGATCCCTTTAAGACTGATCCATCGCATGTTTAACATGTTATATTGTACAGAAAGCCCTTCATGGCTAAACACTCCTCTTTATTATTTTAAGAAAAGATTCTCCACACATTGAAGACTAGTCTGTCAGGGAGAAAGGTTCTCTCTGACATGTTAGTTTTCTACGTGCAGGGATAGACTGATTTTATACACACACACTCAGTGCAAGAGAGGAAATGAGAACGTGGGTGCGTTCAGATGCGCCGATTGATCTGGTGTCGTGACAGTTTAGCAACAGATTTTATATGCACGATCACACAGTCAACATCTGCCTCCTGTCCCCAGCCATTGGTTTCCGGCTCAAAACCCCTTTAACCCAGAGTATTTTGTTACCAGGTCCCAAAGTGGTGTTTTCTCAGCTCTCCCATTTAAAGCCGCAGTTTCCCCTGTGTGATCGCTCCTCTGGTGTCAAGCCACTTCCGATTATTTAAACCCCCTCCCTGCTTGAAAGCCCAAGGCTTCCACTTTTCGGCTGCCTTTTTGTTTTTTGTGCGTTGGCGGTATGTGCATAAGTGGAGCTCCGCTCCCACATTTTTAAAACCAACATTTAAACGGTCACTAGTTTTGAGTTCAGGATCCCAAAAGGCCAGTTTCGGATGAAAAGTTTAAAGGGAAGTCTTCTGTCAAAGCGGTAAAATCATATTGCTCTGCGGAACTGTCAAGTGAAATCCGTCATTTGCCCTAGAGGCTCTGTGCATGCGCAAGGATAAAGTTTTTCAATTCCACATATGAACAGTTATACGCATGCGCAAACGGAGAAAAAAACAAAAACCCGGCACACGCTTCCGTGTGTTCGCGATTGTCCAGAGTAAAAATAATCGCTTCAGAACCGGACCAGTTTAAACCGCTCTCAGCATGCCATCTAACCGCACCCCATCATTCACTAATGTGAACTTCTCACCTGCAATCTAAAATGGTACAAGTTTACCACTTCAGCACAAACTAGTTCCCAATTCAAGATGGGGCCTGAAGTTCTCCTGGAATTACCACAGATCTCTAGATTACAGAGAGAGCTCCCCTGGAGGAAATGGCACTCAGAGGCCAGAATCTGTGGTTTACTGTAGAGTCTAGGAGAAACAGAAGTCCACATGGCATCCACTCTGAACTCCTGTTCTTCTGCACAACTCCACCCTCCCAGGAACTAGTGTTGCCACCACCACCACCCCGCTAGAGGCAGGGGACCCCCGGCCACCAGGCCCAGGCTACACTGCCGGCTATGTGGTGATGTCACTTCCAGCAAGTACCAGGAGTTACTTTAGCCAGCGATGTAACCTGGGCCTCCCTCCCACTCCTAGTAAGTATCCCTCCCAAATCTTCAGGAATTTCCCAAGTTGGAGTTGGCAGCACTATGTGAGTTGGAAGGAGTGCTGCAAAGCACTCCTTGGATGCCTCTCAGCTTTGGAATTCCTTTTTGCTAGAGGCTCCCTGAAGCCTAAACTGGACAGATTGCAAAAGTTTTAAAATCCAAATTTGGCATTCAGTGGCAAGGGCTGAACTAGAATAATTAACATGATTGTTTCCTGCCTTGTGCCCTTGTGAAGAATGAACAACCTGTCAGACCAAAGCAAATCCTTGGTAAGAACATCAGAGCTTGTGAGTATGGCCAGTTAATGTCTCCTTTGAAATAATTTTACCATTTTGGGGAGGGGTCACTCGGTATCCTCATTAAAACCACACTTCTGTAGCAGTGCCTGACATAAGAACACATGAAAGGCCTTTTTTTAAAAAAAACCTGCCAAAATAGGAGAGACTTGAGGACTTTTAAAAGGTAACTACTTCCAGGTGCAAAAAAGGAGAAAAAAGTTTAGTGCCACTAATATGGCAGCATATTCCTCCCCTTCCCCCGCCTAAGGCCTAAATGCCTTTGTTCTTGAAAGTGCAGCCTTTCCCTCATTCTGTGTTTTATGACAACAGGTTTCTGTATCACCTGACAGTGAAGCCCCAAAGGTTTTTAGTTTTATTGTTTGGTTTCATTTTATTGACTGCACATTTGATTCAGCTTATATGCACCACAGAGGTTGGCAGTAACATCTCAATTACAAACCCTGGCGCTCTTCCTTTCCTGGAAATAAATAAAAAGAAAGAAAGAAAGAAAGAAAGAAAGAAAGAAAGAAAGAAAGAAAGAAAGAAAGAAAGAAAGAAAGAAAGAAAGAAAGATTACTGAGGAGCCGCACCTTATTAGATCCACATGCAGATCCTTACTAAGGAATTCTGGAGCTGAATTAGAATTTCTTTTCTAAAGCATAAAAAATTGCGAAGAGGGGAAATAAACACACCACTTTTCAGAAGATCTTTGGGAAGTAGAAAAGTCTTGCCAAGATATTGTACTCATTTACATACAACAGGCAAATTGCCAGCCACTCTCAAGCCAAAATGGACCACAGAGTTCAGCTGTAGGCAATAAAAGAAGAAAAAAACCCTCTCCAAACTGTTTTATGGGGATTGGATCGCCATCCACTATTGTGTATTGCTTGATGAGCCAAATCTATTTTGGCAGTAAAACAGCAGCACATCCAAGTTAACTGGCAGTCTCGGCACAACTCTGTAAGAGCTCATTCAGCCGATATTAAAAACTTGTTTAACTAAGGGAAGGGATACTGGATGAAATACTGTGAGTTTTTTCCCTCCCCCACCCCCTCCTTCTAGAAGCTAGAGGGATATTTGACTTCCAGCCTGGACAGCCACCAGAAATGGAAGAGCAGATATTAGTTTAACATCTGAAGGATGGCAGCTCTAATATTGCAGGATTACAGTGTCAACACTGGATGTAAGCCCAGCACTCTGGTTAAAAATAAAATAAAAGGGACTTAAAAGTGAAACCCATGGATTTCTGTCCATGCAACAAGAACCAAAGTTCATCGATATTGCAGGCATACAGAGGAGAGTCCTTACAATCTAGTGAATATCAAAAAGTCATCCATCACAGCGGAAAAGCCAAACTGGAAAGAATTCAGAACATAAGAAGAGCCCTGCTGGATCAGACCAGGACATAAGACATAAGAACCCAAAAACTTCCCATAGGGTTGCCAAGCTCCAGGTGGGACCTGTAGATCTCCCAGAATTATAACCAGACTACAGAGATCAGTTCCCCTGGAGAAAATGTCTGCTTTGGAGGATGGACCCCCTGAGGTCCTTCCTCAAGCTGCACTTCCAAAATTTCCAGGAATTTTCTAACCCAGGGTTGGCAACCCTCCCTTCCCCTGATGCTTCCTCTTAGCTAGCTCTGTGGGTCAGAGATTAGTTACCTCTTTATATGGAGATGACAAGCAGCTAAGATGGCTTTAGAAGGGGATTTAACTATCTCATGCAGGGTAGATCTACCCATAGCTCATAGTCATAACCGCTAAAGGAAAATTCAAAGTTCAGATGGAGTGTACCTTTGAATATCAGTGGCTGGGGGGGCAACATTAGAAGGGAGGCTTTGGCCTCTGTGTCTTGTTTGAAGACCTTTGGGAAACATCTGGCTGGTCATGGCGGGGAATTAGATGCTGGAGTAGGCAGATCATGGCTCTGACCTGGCAGGGCTCTTCTTGTCTAGGGTAGTCCCTGGATCCTGATTATCTCCCTGCTATAGGACTCTCATTTTTTTCTCTATTTTCCCCCCTGAGAGAGAGAGAGAGAGAAAGAGAGAGAGAGAGAGAGAGAGAGAGAGAGAGAGAGAGAGAGAGAGAGAGAGATAGTATTGTGTTAAGAATGAATCACTAAAGTTGAACACCTGAAGCTGCCCTATACCAACAAGTCAAACCACTGGTCACTTTGTCAGACGCACCTAGTGGGACCTCATTAGCTCAGACCCAGCCAGTGACACCAAAGGAAAGTGTTGACCAAAGGAAAGTGTGAGGATTAAATACAGAACAGGTGAACAATGTTAAGCTACTCTGAGTCTCCACTGGGGAAATAGAAAATAAGTAAATAAATAAATATAGTTGACACTGCTGGCCGGGTCTGAGATGAGTGACCCTGGAGTCCTGGCAGAGCTTGCTCATGAACACTGGCGCCCCACAGAGAATGTTCCCTTTAAGTTCAATTGCCTAGTGACCCTTGCTCATTAGGAAGATATATACACACACACAGTTGTGAAGAATTGTAAACAGCAAAGTCCAAGGGGTATAAAATGCACCAGGTACACACTGTGGTGAAATGGTGTAAAATTCAAGTGTAATGAAGAAAAAGCACAGAGCCCTGACCAGAATGGCCCAGGCAAGCCCAATCTCCTCAGGTCTCGGAAGCTAAGCAGGGCTAACCCTGGCAAGTACTTGGATAGGAGACCTCCTTGGAATACCCAGGGGTCATTTCGTAGAAAAAGAGCTAGGGGAACTCATTAGCATAACTCATTAGCATATGCCACACCCCCTGACATCACCAGAAGTGTGTCATAAGGCCACACCCCCTGACATCACCGGAAATGTGTCATAAGGCCACACACCCCGCCCCCAACGGTCCCGGCCGCCATCGCTGGCCTTGCAGCTCCACTGCTGAGCCCCATGAGGGGCCCGGCGGTGGACCTGCAAGGCCGGCGGGAGTGCAAGGAAGCCCCGTGAAGGCCCTCCCTGGCCCCAGGCAGGCAGGGGTGGGGAGAGGCAGGGAGGAAGCAACTTACCCTCCCTCTTCTCCTGCCTCCTCCTGGCTGAATGAGGGCCGGAAGCGGGGCAGCCAGAAGCGGGGGGCGGGGCTTCGTCATGTGCCCCACCCCCCGGTACCTCACCCGGGGGAACTGTGTTCCCCCGCGTTCCCCCCCAAAATGACCTCTGGGAATACCAGAGGCAGGAGGTGGAGGCAGGCTTTATTCAGCCACCTCTCTGAAAATCCTCCAGGCCCCCAGTAAGGATCAGTCACCAGAGGTCACCATGACTTCCAGGTTCGTTCTCTCTCTCTCTCTTTCTCTCTCTCTCTCACGCATACACACACACACGAAAAATATTAAAAATATCCAAAGAAACAAAGAAAAAGCACAGAGACTATTCAGTAATCGGTGGTAAAGTAATTTCCCTAGCTGTGCTGAACTGATTCACACCTGCAAGGGCAAGACCACGTGGGATATCATGTCAACCTAGAGGTGCCCATTTGTTTTTGTTGCAACAGACTAAAAGGGCAATGTTAAGAACAGCTAAAACCTGAGGGAGATCCGGTCCCGGTCCCGACGAGAGAGGACGCAAGGAGTGCTTAACTCATTCCTATACCCTATTCACAGGATGGGTGGGGTATAAATATAATTAAGTAATTAAGTAATTAATTAAAGACTTTTTCCAGCAGTCAAGATCTCTCCCAAAGAGAGAGGTCTTTGCAAGGAGCTTACCCCTAACCAAGGGGTGGGTGGCGACCCCTCCAGACAGTTTTAGGAGTGCACCAAGCAAGAGGGTTTAAGGAAGCAAGAAGGACTGATAGCAGCCGATAGCAGAAGGCCCTAGACTGTGTCTAGCCAAGGAGGAACTGCTCGCCATTCCCCCCGAGTATCGGGATTTGGCTAGGGTGTTCGAGGCGGAGGAGGTGGATGAACTTCCACCGCATAGACATTCAGACTGTAGCATTGAACTGTTGCTGGGGCAGAAACTACCCACGGGGCGCATTTATGCAATGGGAACGGCCGAAAAGGAGGAACTGCGCAAGTACATAGACAAGAACTTAGCCCGTGGGTTCATCTAACCGGCCTCGTCCCCCTACGCGGCCCCGGTACTGTTCCAAAAGAAAAAGGATGGGGGGCTGTGACTTTGCATGGATTATCGGGGCTTAAATGCAGTGTCTTACACTAATGCCTATCCCATGTCGTTCATTAAAAACTTGCTCGCTGAAGCGGCAAAAGGAAAAATCTTCTCCAAGCTGGACCATTGAGATGCCTACTTTCTGGAAGGGGACGAGCATAAGACCCCTTTCAACACCCCCCTCGGCCAGTTCGAATACCGGGCGATGCCTTTCGGCCTTCAGGGCCCCCCGGGAGTTTTCATGAACTTAATGAAGTGTTACACAAGCACTTGTTCAAGGGGGAGCTTGTTTATCCAATCCTTCCTCGGGTTTGCAAACTTTTATAGAACCATTTTACCCAACTTTGCCCAGGTCAGCTTACCCCTCACAGATCTCCTAAAAACTAAGGGGTGCTACAAAGCTGGAGGCTACAAAGCCGAGCACCACACTGCCATAGAGCAATGAGTGTCAAAACGTGTTTGATCGTCTAAAGGCCTTATTCACCTCAGAATTGGTGCTGGCCCACCCCGATGAAACAAAAAAAATTATTGTGCAAACTGATGCATCTGATGTAGCTATGGGGGGGCAATATTACAGGAGGGGGTGGATGGCGTGTTGCACCCTTTAAGCTTACGTTCCCAGGAAATTCAATGATGCGGAACGTAACTGGTCAGTTTGAGAAAAGGAGGCGGGGTTGATAAACCTTGCCCTATCCACCTGGAGGCATTGGCTGGAGGGGGGGAGGGTCCCGTTCGAGGTATGGACTGACCCCAAGAACCTTGAGACTCGCAAAATGCCTCAGTGCCTCAATGCCAAACAACTCTGGTGGGCTGATTTCTTTTCCAAGTTTCAATTCACCCTGCACCATTTCCCAGGTTCCTGTACTGCCTTCCCCAACACGAGAGCCAACGGGATGTTGTCCTAGACTCAGTGTTCATGCCCTCACAGTTGGGCGGAGCAGTGACGACATGCAAACAGGCTTGCCTGGCCGTTCCACCCCCTACGCCGCTGCCAACGGGACCTACAGGGGCGGGCAAGAGGGGAAAAGACTCTTGGCACAGTAAATTCGCCTCCGCATTTTCGGAGGTGGGCAAAGCTTCGAACTAAGGGACAATGGCTGTTGGTACCGGGGTCATAAAATGTTCATTCTGCTGTCCCTCAGGGGGGAAGTGTTACAGGAAGTCCATGGCTCCAAACTATCCGGACATTCGGGCTTTGTTAAATCCCTGCAACTGCTCCAATGGCAGTTTTGGTGGCCCCAGATGCGCAAGGATTTATCCTCTTTTGTTCAGTTGTGCCAAATTTGCGCCATGAGTAAACCCCGGCCGGAGAAACCCCCGGGACTATTGCACCCCCTTCCGAACCTGAGTCGACCCTGGGGAGTCATTTCGATGGATTTTATAACTGACTTACCACCCAGCAAATCTATGACTGTAATTTGGGTGGTTGTGGATCTTTTTTCTAAAGAAGCACACTTCGTCCTGTTCACTTCATTACCTACGGCCAAAGGACTTGCAAAAGCGTTCCTCATGCACGTGGTGAGACTACATATGCTACCCACTAAAGTGGTATCCGACAGGGGAACCCAATTCGTCTCCCGGCTTTGGGGAGAGCTGATGAAACTGATGGGAGTCGAACGTTGACTCAGTAGCGTTTACCATCCAGAGACTGACGGTCAAATGGAGAGAGTTAATCAGACCTTGGAACAATATTTGCGTTGTTTTGCCAACTATCAACAAGACAACTGGCATGACTTGTTACCCCTAGCCGAATTCTGTTATAATAATACGTGTCACTCCTCAACGGGGATGTCCCTGTTTAAGGTATTGTATGGTTATGACAGCCCACCCGTCCCATTTCTGGAAGGGGATACGGACATGGGACCGGGGGATGCAGCCCATTGGTGTAAACAATTGCGGGACTTTTGGCCTCTTTTATGTAAGACATTGACTGCTGCGAAAGAGGCCTACAAAACACAGGCTGATAAGAGAAGGGTGGTGACTCTGTGTATGTTTCTACAAAAAACATCAACATGCTGAGGCTTAGTCAGAAGTTGGGATGGAAATACATTGGGCCGTTTAAAGTTAAAAGAATAATAAACGATGTTGCAGTGGATGTGGACTTGCCAAAATTTTTTGAAGAAATTGCATTCTGTATTTCATTTCAGCCTCCTGAAGAGATATGGGTTCCTGTCCCTGGCATCCAGTGAAACCGGTGCCCCCTCCTATCATGATTGAGTCTCCTACGTACCGTGAGAGACTCTTGTTTCTCAACTTTCACCACCTAATGGTTTTCTTTCTTTTTTCTTTTTTTCTTTTTTTTTTTAAAAAAACAATTTTTATTAGAGGGATATTACATCACGTTCAACATCATAATATTAAAATTAATACACATCCCTTTTTCCTTCCCCCCACCCCCTCTTCATCGAGCTTCCCGCAGTGCTCCCACCCCCTCCCTTTTAACATTTCTTCTTATCTCTAACAAAAACAAACATAACACATATCTATATACCCGTAACATATAGTTCAAAATATGAATTTTTAACTTTTCTTTATCTCGGAGTTTATATACTCTATTTTTAATAATTCTCTAAAGAAAACAAATTATTCTTCACATCCCAATCCTTCTCTAAATATTCTTTAAAATCTAACCAATCTGCAAAGAATTCTTCTGAATTTTTATTGTTCAATTTCCTTGTGAGTTTGTCCATCTCTACCATAAAAAGTAACTTCTTAATCCATTCCCAAATCATTGGTACTTTTTCTTGTTTCCAAGCTTGAGCATAAGTCATTCTAGCCATCGTAATTAGATACCACATCCGAGTTCTTTTAGATGCATTAACTTCTTCCCTTTTAAGCCCCAGAAGTAGAACTTCTGGTTCTTTCTTAAAAGTACATCTCAATTTTTTTTGCATCTCAGTGTGTATCTCTGTCCAAAAATCTTTAGCTCTTTCGCAAGTCCACCACATGTGGTAAAAAGACCCTTCTTTTTTCTTACATTTCCAACATTTGTTTGACATATTAACATTCATAAGCGCAATCTTTTTAGGTGTCATATACCATCTATACATCATTTTATAACAATTCTCTTTTAAATTATTACATGTTTAAATTTTCATTGGATTTTTCCATAAATACTCCCAAGATGACATAGATATTTCTTTATTCATATTAATTGCCCACTTAATCATTTGTTCTTTTACCATTTCATCCTCAGCATACCACTTTAACAATACTTTATGTATTTTGGATATCACCTTATTACCTTTTTGCAACCACACAAATTCCTAAAACCATATTCCCTTTTATCAGACTTTAAAAGATCATATATCTGCCAATACTGTAACCAATCATAATCATAGCTTAATTCTCCCTTCTCTTTAATTTCCACCATACTCCCCTCAATTTTTAAAATATCTTTATACTGTATCCAATCTTGTCCCTTAGCGTTTGAATGTGGCTTGATAACTTCAGCTGGAACTATCCAAAGAGGTACACATTTACTATTAATGTCTTAATCTGATGCATTAGTATTTCTATTCCAATATATCTTCCTTCTTTATCTGCAAAAATTTCTTTTGGTTCCAATTCTTTTTTGACATAAATCACAGTCCCATTATTTTTCTTCACTCCCCAAATTTTTTATTCACCAAATATTTATCATCCTGCTTTCTGATATGCGTCTCTTGCAGACAAATTATATTGCAATTTTGCTTTTCTAGCCAATGTTTTATTAATTTTATTAGGTGAATTAAGTCCATTTACATTCCAAGATATAAATTTGTACTCCATCATGGCTTGGCTTGTTTATCCTCAAAGTCCTCAGAATTATCCGCCAAAAATCTGAATATGTCTCCAGTCGTCTTAATTGTATGTCTTAATGAATTGTGTGTAAAGCTCAGTCCTTGCGGTATTTCCCATCTGAATCTGATATTTGCTGATTTCAATTTATCTGTCAACTTTTTGAATTTCTTCCTGTCTCGGTAGTTCTCTCATTATTATTATCTTCTTTCCATCAATTATCAACCTAATGGTTTTCTAACTTCACCCGCACGTGGGAGGGTACCTTGATTGGTCTATGCCATGGGGGGGTGCATACGAATACCTTAATCAGTTCTGTTGGTTGCTGCCATTCTTAACAGTGCCTATGTTACTGCAGCTATAGCTTTGCAATAAAAGTATAACCATTCATAAATGCGTGTACTTCGTTGTTAGCTGTGGGTTCTAACACAATGCCAAACAACTCTGGTGGGCCAATTTCTTTTCCAAGTTTCAATTCACCTTGCACCATTTCCCGGGTTCTGCAAACTCTTTGGCTGACGCCCTGTCCCGCCTACCCCAACGAGATGTGGTCAACGAGATGTGGTCTTGGACTCGGTGGTCACACCCTCACAGCTGGATGGGGCGGTGATGACTCGCAGCCAGACCCACCTAACCTCACCACCCCCTGTGACATTGCATCCGGCTCCTCCTGGGGCGGGGGAGGGGGCAAAAGACACTTGGCACAGTAAGTTCACCTCCGCCCTTTCGGAGGGGGAAAAGGCAGTTCTTGAAGCAGAGGGGGATTTAGAACTACGGAAAAATGGCTGTTTGTACCGGGGACATAAGCTGTTCGTTCCCCTCTCACTCAGGGGGGAGGTGTTACAGGCAGTGCATGGCTCCAAACTGTCCGGACACTCGGGATTCGTTAAATCCCTTTCAATTACTCCAAAGGCAGTTTTGGTGGCCACAAATGCACAAGGATTTATCCTCCTTTGTTCAGTCGTGCCAAATCTGTGCCATGAGTAAACCCAGGCCGGGGAAAACCCCAGAACTGTTATACCCACTTCCTAATCCGAGTCGACCCTGGGAAGTCATTTCCATGGATTTTCAATTCAATTTATTACGGGTCTATATGACCAAAGTCTTGACCAAAAGAGAATGCAAAAGGGGTAAAATAGGTACATAAAATTGACATAAAATATGACAAGTACACAGTCACAATCAGTAGGCATATAAAACCCAGGCATAGCCCAGAGAATAAAAAAAACCTAACTACACTTGGGGCAGAGCCAACTAACTAAAATCCTCAGAAGATTAAAAATCGGTGTAGGTGTTTGCAAAGATGATAAAGCTTTCAGTGTTTCTTGAGAGCAGCAACCTTAGCCAGGAACCGTGCCACGTTAGCTGTTATCAGTCCATTGGCATTTGAATCAGATAATAATACTGAAAGCACCCAAGGTTGCAAGGGAAGATTCATCTTCGTAAGAATAGGAATTATATATATCCCTCTATCTTGAGTCCAATGGGGACAGCGAAACATCAGATGGTCTAAAGTTTCATTTCGCCAGAGTTGCACAGACAGAGGCGATCTGAGTAAGGTAAGCCTCCAAATCTGCCCAGCGTGACCATCGTTGGAAATGCATTTAAGCGGGCCAGCATAAAGGCGCGGCGGTGGGATGGAATTGGTAGCGATGAATGAAAATCCAGAAATCTCTCTGGAGGGTGCAACCCCAGAGCCAAAAGAGAACAGGTGCGTCTGACTTGTCACCGAGCATATCAATGACTGTGATTTGGGTGGTAGTGGATCTATTTTCTAAGCAAGCACATTTCATTCCGTTCGCTTCACTACCCACAGCTAAAACACTGGCAAAAGCATTTCTCCTGCATGTGGTGAGGTTGCACATGCTCCCCACCAAAGTGGTCTCTGACCAGGGGACCCAGTTCGTCTCCCAGTTCTGGGGGGAGCTGATGAAACTGATGGGAGTGGAACAAGGCCTTAGCAGCACTTACCATCCAGAAACCGATGGCCAGATAGAAAGAGTTAATCAGACTTTGGAACAATATCTGCGTTGTTTTGCCAACTATCAACAGGACAATTGGAATGAATTGTTGCCCCTAGCCGAATTCTGTTATAATAATACTTATCACTCTTCCATGGGGATGTCCCCGTTTAAGGCACTGTATGGTTATGACAGCTCGCCTGTCCCATTTCTGAAAGGGGATATGGACATGTGGCCAGGGGATGCTGCTCAATGGTGTAAACAGTTGTGGGACTCTTGGCCTCTCCTGTGTAAGACTTTGACTGCTGCCAAAGATGCGTATAAAGCGCAGTCTGATAAGAGAGGGTTGGACTCTACATCCTGGTGACTCTGTGTACATTTCTACTAAAAATATCAAGCTGTTATGGCCAAGTCGGAAGTTGGGTTGGAAATACATTGGGCCGTTTAGAGTTAAAAGAATCATAAACAATGTTGCAGTGGACGTGGACTTGCCGAAAAAAAATGAGAAAATTGCATTCTGTATTTCATTTCAGCCTCCTGAAGAGAGATTCAGGTTCCAGCCCCTGGTGTCCATCGAAACCGGTGCCCCCTCCTATCATGATTGAGGGCGAGGAGCATTATGAGATATCTAAGATCCTGGACTCTAAGATCAAACAGGGAAAGTTGATATATTTGGTCGAGTGGGTGGATTTCAGACCCCAGCACCTCGAATGGGTGGAAGTAGGGGATATTCGGGCCCCTGGACTGTTGCGACAGTTCTATCGTGACTCCCGGACTAACCGGGAGACCTCCCGGGATGTGTGGGAGAAGCTGATTTTAGAGAGGGCAGTATGTCAGCTACGCTGCCATGGGGGTGGGTCTGGTTAATTGCTACTGCATTCCTTTCTGTCCTTTTCCTGCTTTGCGCTGAGATGCTTATCTATACAGATGTGCAGGAGGGAGTTGTATTGTCTGGGTTTTTCCTAGGTGCCGTGGGAGAGTGTTGGTTCTCAGCTTTAGCTACCTAATGGTCTCCAAGCTTAATCCCGCACGCGGGAGGGTGCCTAATTGGTCAGTGCTCGGGGGGGGGGTTGCATACGAATACCCTATATCCTATTGTGCTCATAGGGCCGCCGCCATTCTTAACATTGCTTATGTTACTGCATCAATAGCTCTGCAAGAAAAGTATTACCATTCTTGAATGCGTGTACTTCGTTGTTGGCTGTGGGTTCTGACACAGAGATGTTTTTGTTAAATATAATTCCTGATTGTTTTGAGCAAAATGAGGCATATATTTTGACTTACATTTTTACAGCAGCCAGAATGCTAATAGCAAAATACTGGAAATCGGAAAAAATTCCAACAAGACAAGAATTAGCTAAGAAATTGCTTGAGGTCGCTGAACTGGATAAACTTAATATACTATTAAAAGGGAAAGATTACAGTATATTTCAAAAAAGGTGGTTTAGAGTATATAAATGGATCGAAGAAAAATGTAAATAATGGACATAATAAGATAAATCTATGTAACTAGTTGTATGTGTATTATGTCAAAAATAAACATTTGTAAAAAGAAGAGCTAAAACCTTTCAAACTCATTGACTTTAATGGACTTAGAAGGATGTAACTCTGCTAAGCATTACAATACAGCTACCCCATGTGGAACTGGAACAGATTGTAGCTCCACTTTTCTTTGCAGTGTACTTTCAATCAGAAATGCCTTTTAGTTTCGTTATACAAACCCTTTCCCAAAGACTAGAGTTGCCAGCTCCAGTTTGGGAAATACCTGTAGATTTGAGGGTGGAGCTTGGGAAGGGGAGGGACTTCAATGAGGTAGAATGCCATAGAGTCCACCTTCCAAAGTGGCCATTTTCTGCTGGTAAACGGATCTCTGTCCCCTGGAGATCAGTTGTAATAGCAAGCGATCTCCAGCCACCACCTGGAAGTAGGCAACCCTACCAAAGACCCTTCTTGTAACTCTGGATCAAAGAACCTTTAACCTAGGAAAGCTGATCCAGGCAAGATTTCAGGTACAAAAACTCCCTGCCATTCATTATCATGAATGGGTTTCTGAACTATTTTGATACAATTTATCTTGAGGCTTCCTCCAGTTTAGCGCTTCTACAGATATGTGGTTTATACTGCTGAAAAATCGTTATTTTAGATTTTGAAGAGAAGAAAAGAAAAGGCGGGGGCCTCAAGAAGTGACTTAAATGCACAGAAAGACAGTGCTCCTGTGTCTCTCCTTCTATTAATCTTTTAAATATTTAAAATACAAACAATGTCCATAATGACAACCAAAGCAACAACAACAACAAATTTGCATATTTAGCTCACATAACAGAACTGAAGGCTCAAAAAAATCCTCTGTAAAAGAAGCAACCAGAAATATTTAGGTTAATTATACCTTCCTTACAAAAATTTGTTGTTGTTCAGTCGCACAGTCAAGTCCGACTCTTTGCGACTCCATGGACAAGATCATGCCAGGCCTTCCTGTCTTCCGCCATCCTCTGAAGTTGGCTCAATTTCATGTTCATTGCATCTATAACACTGTCTAACCATCTCATCCTTTGCTGTCCCCGTCTTCTTTGACCTTCAATCTTTCCCAGCATCAGGGTCTTCTCCAGTGAGTGCTCCCTTCTCGTTGGGTGGCCAAAGTATTTGAGCAAAGTATTTGAGCTTAGGTTTCATTATCTGGCCTTCCAGGGAACAGTCAGGGTTGATTTCTTTTAGGATTGACTGATTTGATCTTCTTGCAGTCCAAGGGACTCTCAAGAGTCTTCTCCAGCACCATAGTTCAAAAGAATCTATTCTTCGGCGCTCGGCCTTCCTTATAGTCCAACTCTCGCAGCCATACATGACTACTGGGAATACCATTGCTTTGACCATGTGGACTTTTGTTGGCAGGGTGATGAGGTTCGCCATCGCTTTCCTCCCAAGGAGCAGGCGTCTTTTAATTTCATGGCTGCTGTCACAGTCTGTGTGATCTGGGATCCCAGGAACGTGAAGTCTGTCACTACTTCCATGACTTGCCCTTCTATTTGATGTTGACCTTCAAGCCCACTTTTGCGCTCACCTCTTTTACCCTAAGCAAGAGACTCTTTAGGTCCTCTTCACTTTCAGCCATTAGAGTGGTATCATCTGCATATCTGAAGTTGTTGATCTTTTCCCCAGCAATCTTAATTCCCGCTTGTGATTCATCCAGGCCAGCATTTCGCATGATGTACTCTGCATATATATTAAATAAGCAAGGCGACAATATACATCCTTGTCGTACTCCTTTTCCTATGCTAAACCAATCAGTTGTTCCATATCCGGTTCTAACTGTCGCTTCTTGGCCCTTATACAGGTTTCTCAAGAGACATGTGAGGTGGTCTGGTACTCCCATCTCTTTAAGGACCTGCCATAGTTTGTTGTGATCCACACAGTCAAAGGCTTTAGCATAGTCAATGAAGCAGAAGTAGATGTTTTTCTGGTACTCTCTTGCTTTCTCCATAATCCAGCGAATGTTGGCAATTTGATCTCTAGTTCCTCTACCTCTTCGAAACCCAGCTTGTACTTCTGGCAGTTCTCTATCCACGTACTGTTGAAGCCTAGCTTGTAGGATCTTGAGCATGACCTTGCTAGCATGTGATATGAGTGCAATTGTGCGATAGTTTGAACATTCCTTGGCATTGCCCTTCTTTGGGATTGGAATGTATACTGACCTTTTCCAATCCTGTGGCCACTGTTGCGTTATCCAAATTTGCTGGCAAATGGAGTGCAGAACTTTAACAGCATCATCTTCTAAGACTTTGAATAGCTCAGCTGGAATACCATCACCTCCACTAGCTTTGTTGTTAGTAATGCTTTCTAAGGCCCATTTAACTTCACATTCCAGGATGTCTGGCTCAAGGTCAGTGATTATACCGTCGTGTTTGTCAAGGACATTGAGGTCTTTCTTGTATAGTTCTTCTGTGTATTCTTGCCATCTTTTCCTAATCTCTTCTGCTTCTGTTAGGTCCCTACCGTTTTTGTCCTTTATCATGGCCAGCTTTGCATGGAACGCTCCCTTGATTTCTCCAACTTTCTTGAAGAGATCTCTAGTCCTTCCCATTCTATTGTTTTCTTCTATTACTTTGCACTGTTCATTCAGGAAGGCCTCCTTATCTCTCCTTGCTGTTCTCTGGAAATCTGCGTTCAGTTGGGTAAATCTTTCCTTTTCGCCTTTGCCTTTCGCTTTCCTTCTTTCCTCTGCTATTTGTAAAGCCTCATCAGAAAGCCACTTTGCTTTCTTACATTTCTTTTTCTTTGGGATGGTGGTGATTGCTGCCTCCTGTACGATGTCACGAACCTCTGTCCATAGTTCTTCAGGCACTCTATCTATCAAATCCAGACCCTTGAATCTATTCTTCACCTCTACTGTATATTCATCAGGGATGCGATCTAGGTCAAACCTGAATGGCCTCGTGGTTTTCCCAATTTTCTTCAGTTTAAGTCTGAATTTTGCAATGAGTAGCTCATGATCTGAACCACAGTCAGCTCCAGGTCTTGTTTTTACTGACTGGATAGAGCTTCTCCATCTTTGACTGCAAATTATATAGTCAATCTGATTTCGGTGTTGCCCATCTGGTGATGTCCATGTGTAGAGTCGCCTCTTAGGTTGTTGGAAAAGGGTGTTCGCTATGACCAGTGTGTTCTCTTGACAAAACTCTGTTAACCTTTGCCCTGCTTCATTTTGCTTTCCAAGGCCAAACTTGTCTGTTATTCCAGTTACCTTTTGACTTCCTACTTTAGCATTCCAGTCCCCTATGATGATGAGGACATCATTTTTTGGTGTTAGTTCTAGGAGGTGTTGTAGGTCTTCATAGAACCGGTCCACTTCAGCCTCTTCTGCATCAGTGGTTGGGGCATACACTTGAATTACTGTGATGTTGAATGGTTTGCCTTGGAATCGGACAGAAATCATTCTGTCATTTTTGAGATTGTATCCCAGTACTGCCTTTTGCACTCTCTTGTTGACTATAAAGGCCACACCATTTTTTCTACGAGATTCCTGGCCACAGTAGTAGATATAATGGTCTTCTGAGTTAAATTCGCCCATTCCTGTCCACTTTAGTTCACTGATTCCTAGGATATCGATGTTCAGTCTTGCCATCTCATTTTTGACCACGTCAAGCTTACCTTGATTCATAGATCTTACATTCCAGGTTCCTATGCAGTATTGTTCTTTGCAGCATCGGACTTTCCTTTCACCATCAGACACATCCACAACTGAGCGTCCTTTCGGCTTTGGCCCAGCCGCTTCACTCTTTCTGGGGTTACTTGTACTTGTCCTCTGCTCTTCCTCAGTAGCATATTGGACACCTTCCGACCTGAGGGGCTCATCTTCCGGCGTCATATCTTTTAGCCTTTTGATACTGTCCATGGGGTTTTCTTGGCAAAAATACTGGAGTGGGTTGCCATTTCCTTCTCCAGGTGGATCACGCTTGGTCTGAGTTCTCTGCTGTGGCCTGTCCGTCTTGGGTGGCCCTTCACGGCATAGCCCACAGCTTCATTGAACTGCGCAAGCCCCCTCGCCACGACAAGGCAGTGATCCATGAGGGGCCACAAGTGATGGGCCACTACATAAAAGTGCCTAACATCTGGTGACACTCTGGACAAAACTCTATGGTAGAATTAGCTTCAAACCATTGGGGGCGGGGTGTGTGGCCTTATGACACATTTCCGGTGATGTCAGGGGGTGTGGCATATGCTAATGAGTTATGCTAATGAGTTCCCCTAGCTCTTTTTCTACAAAATGACCCCTGCTCTAATCTATACAGATTCTGCCAGTTTATACATTTCAGCAATTTTCCAGGCAGAGAAGGTAGCTAGAGAATGCCATTGGTCAGAACTGTTGCCACCATTGAGAGTTTAGAATCAGGATTATCTTCTGATGATATTTTGTTGAGGAGAGATGTCTGTATAACTCAGTATCACACATATGGGATCAAATGAAAGGTTTTCATTGGCCATAACCTGATCACATAAAGATTTTTTCTCCAAAAGTCTGTAGCCCTATGGCAAGTCATATCAATATTTATTTATTCAGATATTTTTAGCATGCTTTTCTCCCCAGCCTGGAATCAAAACACCTTACAACATCATTATTCTCTCCTCCATTGTATCCTAACACAAACCATCCTGCAAAGTGTATTAGGCTGAGAATGACTGGCCCAAAGTTACCCACTGAGCTTCTACGGCAGAGTAGAGATTCAAACCTGGGTCTTCCAGATCCTAGTCTGACATTAACCACCATTCCCCAGCCTGTGAGGGAAAAGGGGTCATGGGCAATGTTCCCTCTAAGCTTTGGAGTCTTGTGAGCAAAAATTCTACTTTGTGAGCTACTGGCATTAAAGCTGTGAGCGAGCGATTTGGCTGCTGTATGAATTAGTTTGCTCTGGATCCCTCCTTCCTGAGCTAAGACAAAAATGTGTGAGCCAGAGGCTAAAAAACTGTGAGCTAGCTCACACTAACTCAGCTTAGAGGGAAAACTGGTCATGGGAGGACAAAAAGCACCCCCTGGAGGTTTTGGAAACAGCCTCTCCATCCTCTGTAGGAAACACAGGAGGGATTTCAGTAAAACTTTTGACGGGGTCCCCCATGATGTTCTGATGGGTAAACTAAAGGACTGTGGACTGGACTGTAGGCTAGTTAAATGGATAGGGAACTGGTTGGAGAACCGCACTCAGAGAGTAGTTGTCAATGGCATTTCATCTGAATGGAGGGAGGTGTCCAATGGGGTACCATAGGGCTCAGCTCTGGTACTTTTCAATATTTTTATAAATATTTATAAATATCTAGCCGCCCTGAGCCCGCTTGCAGGGAGGGCAGGGTAAAATTTTTAACAATAAATAAATTTTAAGAATGTTAACAATAAATAAATTATCTGGATGAGGGAGTGGAGGGGCTACTCATTAAATTTGCAGATGACACCAGATTGGGAGGAGCAGCAAACACACCAGAAGATAGAGATAGAATTCAACGAGATCTGAACATGCTGGAAAAGTGGGCAGATGTGAACAAGCGGCAATTTAACAAGGATAAGTACTGAGTTCTACATCTGGGTAACAAAAATGAGGAAAGCACACACTGGATGGGGTATACACTTCTGAGTAGCAGTGTGTGTGAACAAGATCTTGGGGTAAAGGTGGATCAAATGTTAAATATGAGCAGTCAGTGTGATGCGGCAGCAAAAAAGGCTAATGCAGTCTCGGGGTGTATCCCAGAGGCATAACATCCAAACCACAAGATGTCATAGTCCCGCTGTACACTGCATTGGTCAGGCCGCACCTGGAGTACATGTGCAGTTCTGGAGGCCTTATTTCAAAAAGGATGTGGACAGAACGGAGCGTGTGCAGAAGAGAGCAATGGAGATTATCAGGGGCCTGGAGACCAAGCCCAATGAGGAAAGGCTGAGGGACTTGGGGATGTTTCTTCTGGAGAAGAGGAGGTTGAGGGGGACATGATTGTTCTCTTTAAATATTTGAAGGACTGTCACTTAGAGGAGGGCAGGGAGCTGTTCCTGTGGGCAGCAGAGGATAGGACTTGCAATCATGGGTTTAAATTAAGGATGGGAAGATACTGGCTGGATATTAGGAAAACCTTTTTGACAGTAAGAGTTGGGCAACAGTGGAATCAGCAGGGCCGGCCTGAGGTTTTTTCGCACCCTAGGCAGGGCTAGCTTGTGCCCCCCCCCCCGGTGAGCTTGTCCAGGGGACCCCAGCATGCTCCCTCAGCCTCCGCTGAGCGGAGGCACCACAAGAGCCGGGCTGGGTGCCCCAAAGTGGCCAGGTAAGGGAGGGGGCGCAGGCGGAGACACTGCCTGTAAGACTCACCAGTGCTCACTGCCCGGTGCACCCGTGCCCTCCCAACTTTGACAGTGGGGACGAGCAGCCCTCCTTGGCGGACAGTGGCAGCAGCACCATCAGCACTGTCCAGCCTGGCCCGGCAGCCAATCCAGGCACCCCGCGCCCTCCCGCCCAGCCCCGGCACTGAGAGGAGGAGGGGGAGTGCAGGGCCAGGCACACCAGCCAAGGCAAGGACGCCACTGCTGCGGTAGGGCTCACTCATGCAGGGAGCTCCTGCAGGAAGACGAATGGCAGCCCCTCCCCGAAGGAAGACAGACAGGACAGCCCTCCCTTCCTCCTTCGGCGACTGAGCCCTGCTGCCCGGACCCAAGGGCAGCTGCAGCGTCTGGTGGTTCCCCTGCCTGTGGGGAGGGGGCACTTCTTCCAACAGCACAGGCTGCCCTCCTGCCCCAGAGCCTGCTGGCTGCAGATCCTAGGTGGGTGGGTGGGAGGGAGGGAGGGAGGAGGCACTGCTGCTGCTGTGGTTGGGCCAGGCCGGGAAGCGCCAGAAGGCGGGCAGCTTCCTCCGACGGTGCTTAGATGCGCTGCTCTCAGGGAGCTTCTGCCCAGTCCACCCGCCCCCAAGAAGGGAGAGGGGAGGGCAGGCAAGCTGCGACACTGCCTCCTGCACCCAGGCCGGGGGTCCCGCTGCTCCTCCTGCTGGCGGCGGCGGCGAATCCCTTCAGCTGGGGGCTGGAGGGGAGGCGCCATGGGCGCACCTCTCTCTAGCCAAGCCAGCAGTGGGACCCGGTCCTCCACCCTTGCAGCGCCCGGGACTCACTCTGGGGTGGGGGGGTTGGCGGTGGTGAAGGTGGCAGTTTGCCACCCCGATCCAGGGCCCGCGCTCTAGGCGAATGCCTAGTCTGCCTAGTGGGTGAGCCGGCCCTGGGAGCTCCCCCTCACTGGCAGTTTTTAAGCAGTGGCTGGACAAACTCTTTTCAGGGATGCTCCAGATGGATCCTGCACTAAGCAGGGGGTTGGACTAGATGGCCTGTATGTCCCCTTACAACTCGGTGATTCTGTGATTTTAGAACTGGGGCTGGGGTGTGTGGGAGAGCCATATACAGACCCCCCCCCCATGCTACCTGAGCCAGGACCCTGCTATCTGGGTCATCTAGGGCTCATCACTCAGCCTGGCCCACCTCACAGGGATGTTGCTGGTGGTGGGAATGGAGTGGGGAGTCCAGTGCGTCTCCTCCTCAAGATCCTCAGGGGAAGGGAAGGGCAAGAGAGGAAACAAAGATGTAATGTACTGCCGCCTTTCCACGTG
>NW_015160914.1:0-56622 GCF_001447785.1 Gekko japonicus
TATTATGATTTCTGAGGCTATGGAGTAGAGCTGAACTTGAACCAGCTCATGGCTTTTCAAATCCTATGTCATCAGTAATCTGTGCACCTGGTCCACACCCAAACAGCTGGAATGCAGGCACAAGTTCAAAGCACTTTCCCTATAGGTAAGATGTGATGCACTGGGAATCAGCTGATAATACATCTCAGCTAACCTATGAGCCATTTTTTTTAGTATCAAGCAGAGAACAAAGCAGCACCACAGACAATCAGGCAGGATGAGGAAGTCTCATCTGTGGTGTTTGAACTGTCATTTGAAATCTGCGTGTATTGAGGAACAATGTTTTTGCAAAATAAACTCCAGGCACGTTCTTTCCATCTGCTTAGCAATTTGGGCACTGGCATTAACACAGACTAACATATGACATCTAGCACTGAGAGCCGTTTTCTTTCAGGAAAGCTGATTTTACAGGGAGGGAAGGAACAGCTCAGGGACAAAGAAGTAACCCCAGTCAAAGTAAGGGATGGTAAGCAAAGAACCTTCAAAGTATGGCGCATGGTGGAGAAGACAGGCATCATGAATATTGTCAGGAATATAGGGGAACAGTTGCTGGAGTTCACCAAAAAGATCATGGAGGATGTTTCTACACACCAGAGACATAGCTAGTGTAGCCTGTCATCTAAACATGCCAAAATGGAGATCCAGAATAGAATAGCCTTGGAGAGAAACAAGAAACAAAGGCATAGCACAATTATATGGCCTTGGGTAAGTTGAAACTATCTAACCCATATCAATAGATATTATGTGTTGAGTCCCAGATGCAGAAGTGGCAAGAATATCCAAGTTCACAGAAGGGAAGTTATAGTACAAAGACAGGGTGTATTGGTTGAGGGCCAACAGATGTTCTTATGTATGAGAAACCTGTAATCACTATTTTTAAATACACTTCATTAAGACAAAAAGTAGCAAGAATGAACAAATAATTTTTATATATTTCAAGTACAGATAACTGTGTATGGCATTTGAAGCAAATGAAGTTCAGTGTTGGTAAGTGTAAGGTGATGCACATTGGGAGAAAAAATCCCAGCTTCAAGTATAGGCTAATGGGGTCTGAACTCTGAACTTGCTGAGACAGAGAGGGGAAAAGATTTTGGAGTTGTAATGGATAGCTCAGTGAAAGTGTCAACCCAGTGTACTGCAGCGGTGAAAAGGCAAACTATGTTCGGGATTATTAGGAAAGAGATTGAGAATTTAAAAAATGGCCAATATTGTAATACCCCTGTATAGATCTATGGTGCAGCCTCATTTGGAATCTTGTGAACAGTTCCGATCACCATATCTCAAAAAAGACACTGCAGAGCTGGGAAAATTACAGAGGAGGACAACCAAGATGATGAGGAGATTGGAGCACCTTCCCTATGAGGAAAGACTGAAGAGACGGGGACTTTTCAGTTTCGAAAAGAGACTAAGGGAGGGCATGATAGAGGTTTGTAAAATTATGCATGGGATAGAGAGAACTGACAAAGAAAAACATTTCTCCCTCTCTCAAAATCCTAAAACTCGAGGGCATGCAGATGGGCAGTAGGTTCAACACAGACAAAAAGAAATACTACTTTAGATGAAAAGTGATTAAAATGTGGAATTCACTGACAGAGAATGTAGTGATGGCCTCAGGAATAAACAAGTGAAAACAAATATTCTTTGACAGTATCACTTGTGTAATAAACTCACAATGAACCTAAATGTTTTGAGGTATACCTCTTTCCAGGAATTAAATAATCTGATATAGGAAAGGTAACTAGATGCTTAGGGTTGCTTACTGGCATGCCTATATCTGAATCAGACCTGAGCAGAGTCATCCAGAGCACAGGAACTGAAGAACTTGCAGCAAGTCATCAGTCTCAAATACATGACTGCCATTCAGTCTTAGCCTAATCTTCTTCAGCTGACTGGGTGACCTAAGGCCAGCCATTCAGTCTTAGCCTAATCTTCTTCAGCGTCTTGTTGTGAGGAAGTGAAACCATGCAGAGTGCTCTGAGCATCTTGAAAAGTGGGATAAAAATGAAATCCCAGCAGATAAGATTTTACCAAGTCTAGCACAGAGCATCTCGGAGATCTAGGGAGGCAGGGAGACTAGAAACTACACAACAACCAAAAAGGCTGAGAGCTTAGAAAACATCTGGAGAGTTTCTGAATATGACCATTGTCCATAGAAAGACCTAGCTTGATCCAGAAGCATTTATAGCTACAATGGGAGATCTGGGTTGGGAATAAAGAAAGCTCCACTGTGCACTGAAGAGGAACCATAATCCAGCACGACCTCCATAACGGAAGAAACCTAAACACACTTACATTTTCTAAGCCCATTGGTTTAGAAAATCAATACTTAGTGTTGCAATGTAATATTCCTTCTCAAGCCCCTTTGGAGTGTAGGATGTAGACCACCTTGAAAACACGGACTTATTTAATTTTCCCTGGGTTCTCTGGCTCTAAGAGGTTCATTATCCAGCCTTCTGATTGCCTGACAGCCCTATGTAAACCCTTGTCTGGTATCATAAATCCTCAATTTGGGATATTTTTTTTTCTTTTGTCAACCATGCCTAAGAATCAGAAAGAACTCTAAACCTATTCTCCAAAAGCCTGCAAGCCACCATTAGTTTTTAAATGCTAATAGAAGCATGCCAGTTTGAACTCTTATGCAGGTTGTAGGTTGTTTGAGAGCCACTTCATTCTTAGCATTAGATGGAAACGGGAATTTCCAGGCCCCTCATACAAAACCATAGGCTGTGAACATGTAAATATGAATATGTCATAGAAACTTTTAGGAAAAACACAAATGATTCTGCAAAATGGCATGAACTGATGTGAAACATGGCAAACACTTTTCTTCTCCACTACTTAATCTTTTAAAAACTGTGGATACAACAGTATGGACACCGTTACTAAGTTTGGTTTTTTGCATAATATTTATATACCTGCCTTTCTCCTAGGCATCTCAGGGCCCATTTTAAAACCCATTAAAAACAACTGGGTGAAATAGTAAACATTAAAACACCACTTACAAAAAGGCATTAACCGAACTAAAATAACCTATTCCTCCTTTTGCAGAGTAACTATTAACTGAGTGGCCACATCCTTCTAAATATCCATGTGCTGAAATTCTTGTGAGCTTTTGGTCCCCATTTGCTAACATCATCGGAAGAAAGGAAGAAAGGACGCGGCACTCTATGTGGTTGCACTCAGACACTGGAATCCTCTTACTTCAGACATTTAGTTATCTCCCTCCCTCCCTCCCTCCTATCAAGGCTATTCCACCTTGTTCTGAGAGAATTGTCCCCTGTCCCAGATCTGAGACTTTGGAAAAAGACCAACCTTGGATAACATGACTGAGATTACCCTGGGTCAAGACCAGTTAACTCACAGCCACAGAACACCATAAAGCTGATGTGTTGAAGACCACTACATTACCATACTATGTTTTTGTTAGTATCATTTACAGTTCTGAGTTACGCTCTTCTCAGTCCATTAAGTGTAACTCTTTTTAGGATTGCACCATTAATGAATAGAAGCCACTTTTCTTGAGAATAAACACAATGGGCTGTATCCAAACCATCTAGCATTGTTCCACAAGCAATGCCCGCATAAGAGATGGCACAGGGCTACAACAGAGAGACCTTATACCAGTTCTCATATGTCTGCTTGCACAAGAAAGAAGCAGAAGAAATCTGTGGGTTTAGTTTCAATGATCTTGCACAGCACTGTGATGCAAAGTGAGAGATAACCCTTCCATGAGCAGATGACCTTCCGCAAGTGGGAAGGCTTCTTTGGACCTGACCCATTGTCTTCTTTCTTCAGTGAAAACAGTAAAAAAACAGGAAGTGGAACTCTGACATCAAGGCAGAACTCTGCAAATTAAAGGAATAGAGTCTTACAGTTTGGCTCCAGAGTAAAAGATTGGGAACCGCTAGCTTACAATTGAAGATAACTAAATTGATTTGTCAGGATTATGTTTTCCTTGCTTTGAAGTTTTTCAGTAAAATCCAACCGTATAATTCTGCTTGGGAAATTAAGAAAAAAACCTTTAAGCATGTTAATTCTGACTCCTGCAACCAAACCACACATTGTGCGCCAGTGATAAAGAAAAGCTTCTTTGCAGGAAATACAATATGTCTGCTCAGCTGTGTCTCCAGCCTTTCGACTAAGATTGAACGCTTACCAGTAGGCCTGTTTTAATTAAGCAACTAATGTTATTTTAAAAGGATGGGAGGAACGTCAAGTTCTTCGAGGAACTCTAGGCCTGCCTTGCAATATGTTTCTCTAATTAAGCTATTCAGACACAAATTTAAATGGCTGTCCAAAGCCTCTGCAAATTGATTTGTCCCCTGGAGACATCCCAAACTCTTCCAGAACAAAGATTTTTCATGTACTGCTTCAACCTCTCACTTCTGCCGTCTTCATATCATATAGCATATATATATATATTTATATTTCAGACATTTTAAATAATTCCTTATCTACCTCTCTGCGGACGTTAGGATGCAATCTTGATTATGGTAAATTAGGAGATTTGGGTGGTTTCTCTCCACCCAGTCTGAATAGATTCTCTCCCAACAAGAACTTCAACTTTCATGAACTCCACATGCCGTGGATACACTGTACATGGGAAGAAGTATCTGATGCCTTCCTGGACCATACTCTCCCTCTGCCCTGGGAGTGACCTTCTCTGCAGCCCCACCTATAGGTGAAAGGAAAATGGTAAGACTGAAGCAGAAGAAGAGATTGGATTTATACCCCACCCTTCACTCAGAGTCTCAGAGTGGCTTACAAACTCCTTTCCCTCCCCCTCCCCACAACAGACACCCTGTGAGGTAGGTGGGGCTGAGAGAGATCTTTTGAGGACTGCTCTTGAGAGAACAGCTCTGACAGAACTATGGCTTGCCCAAGGTCATCCAGAAGCTGCAAGTGGAAGAGTGGGGAATCAACCCCGGTTCTCCCAGATTAGAATCCGCACACTCATCCACTTACCCTGAAGTTTTCCCCCACCATGATATTCCTGATTAACATTTATTTTGGTTATTCTTTTGCTGCTTCAACATAAAATATTTATCAATTGACTGATTTAAATAATTTCTATCATGCTCTCTCCATCAAGGTGCTGGAGAAAGTCCATAGATAGTGTGCTCACTTTAGAATTTGTGCCATTCAAGTACCTAACTGCTGCCCTTTGTGCCAATTGAAGTGTCTAGACAGTCTTTCAGGGCAGTCTCATGTAAAGTGTATTACAGTAATCTAACCTAGATGTGATCAGAGCATGGATGTTTGTGGCCAAATCTCACCACTCAAGAAAAAGATAATAACATCAGGGAAACACACTGGATCTCAGAGACCTTGCTGGTTTATATCTCCATTTAAAAAATAGATTAATATTGGATATGTGGTGACCATTATCTTAATACATCTGTTTTAAATAGATCAATAATTGATCATGCTTAGAAGAATCTGCCTCTCTCTAACCATTCTTATTGGGTTTATTCAGAGGTACCTTTCACTTAAAGCAGAGCAATGTGCTCCAACTTTCCAATATGCAAAATCAATGGGATATCCAAGCACCTCTCTGGTAGTAGCAACATATTCCACAAGGATTTGCAAGATGCTTCTGCATGCTCACCTATTAGGCCAAATTTCTTTAGCACTCATAGTCCAGTGACATACCACAGTTTAATTATGAAGCATGGCAAAAGGAGTACAGATGAACTGTTGGAGAGGAGGTAGCATGTGAGCAATTTGATTAATGTATATATTAATACAGGGCAAGTTTAGCCCATTCTAACCTTAAAAGGAGTTTTCACATATTCTTTCTATAGCGCAGTTTGGCAGATGCTTCTCTTGTTTTCCTTTCTTTCTCACTTGAAAATTATACTCTGAAAGTCTCTGCTACTTGAAGGCCTACAATTAGTCAATGATTCTTGAAATCCTGTTGATGCAGTAAAACTTTTACTGAGTGCAGCTTAGCGTGTGTGTGACTGATTTATTTCCTCAGTTCTGTTAACATTAACTAGTCATGGGAACTGGCCCTCTGAAACTTGTCTCTTTCTCTCTTTGCTTGAGATTTGCCATTTGCGCAGGGGCAGTGGGCAAGGTCCCACCCTCAAACTGGAGTTTTTTGCTTCCCCAGGGGCAAAAGGTAAGGGAATGAACCCACATTTCAAAGTTACTTTCGGGAAGTGATGTCATGACACTCTAGGAATTCACCCCACCTCTATTGTTTTTACCATAGTAATGGTTTCCCTTGCTCAAAAGCCAGTTGAATCCGACACTAGGGGGCGGTGCTCATCTCCATTTCCAAGCTGAAGAGCCAGCGCTGTCCGAAGACATTTCTGTGGTCATGGGCAAATCCCTAGGTGGCCCAGTGTGCAGATCATGCGGTCTGCTCTATTGCCACGCCATGTGTGGCACGGCACGGGGGATCCCAGATGTTTGGTGGGGCTTGCTAGAAAGAGAACAGGAAACGAATGCCATGGCACGCAGACTGGGGCATTTCTAGCCTCAGCCTGGGATACAGGCTGAGTTGATCGACCTATACAGGGGTGATGGGGTACATCTATCCGAAAAGGGCAATGATATATTTCTGGAGGATATATTTCCACCCTAGTGCACAGCCCGTAATGTTAACATCGAGCAGCTGCCTTAAAAACGAGCAGAATAACATCTAAACACTTTATGTGGAATAACATCGAAGCACATTGTTGGAAAGCACTTTATTCATTTGATTTTTAACTGCCGCCAGTGTTCTGATATTTTGTAATGTTCTAATTTAAATGCTGTGTTTTTAATTCTGTATTATTTATGTTTTTATTCTGTACTGTTGTGTTTGTTGTTGGAAGCCGCCCTGAGCCTGCTTTGTGGGAGGGCGGGGTATAAATTTGACTATAAATAAATAATAAATAAATGTCATTTCTAGGCACAAACCGGAAGTCACAGTGCAATATCACTCTCCACCTCCAAAATACTCCCACTGGTTACCACTGCTTGGCTGGCAACCCTCCTTTCTTCCTGTCTTTGTTGTATCAAGTTCCAGGAGTTCTAAATTCATTTAAGAACAATAGCCTGCAAAAAATCTAAATGAACATGCCACAAAATATGATTGCAAAGATTAGAGCTAGCACCTAGTTTGTGCTTTTTCTCTAGAGAAAGATATTAACACTGGCCGGCAAGGCAGTGCTAATCCTTTTGTTAATTGAGGATTAATGACACAAGCACAACAGGGGGGTGCTAATTTCCCATTCTTAGACAATAATACAAACCACCTTCTGAGAGATCAGCATCTTAAAGACCAATGATACAAAAAAAAATTTAATTATTGGAAAACTGAACACAGCAAACAGTCAGCCATAGTTAGGGATGGGCCAACTCTCCTCTGATAAAACTGCACTTTGGTCACAAATTTGCAAGCCTCCACAAGTATGCACTTTTTATCAACCGCAGCAAATAGTTCTAAGTTCTGCTGAAACTTACTGCATGCACTCTCCCACTGCTTTCTCACAGCTGTCCCTTTCCTTCACCGTCAGCATAACCCACAAGGTGGGGGGGGAGGTGCTTCTCTTGGGAGTGGCAGTGGGCATAGAGAAGAGGGAAATCATACCTCCTGGTCCAGCCTCCAGACATTTGTGCATGCAGAGATGAAAGTCTGCAACAAACCCTGCATGCATGCAAGTGTATGTGCATGACCATTCATGCATTATTAGAATCTTGCATTTTTGGAGAATTCTTGACTGTGTACAAAGCCAGCCCTGCATACATACCTACTTCTTATTCATTTATTTAGTGTGTTTTTATTCTACCCTTCCTTCAAGCAGCTCAGGGCAACATACATCATTCTTCTCTCCTCCTTTTTATTCACACAACAGCCCTGTGAGGTAGGTTAGATTTGATGAAGGACACCCAGTGTGCCCCATGACAGAGTGAGGAGCTGAACCAGGAAGTCCCAGAGCCTAGTCCATCATTGTGACCATTATACCAAGCTAGCTATCATAAGTGTCCTCAAGATGCTCATATGTGTATATCGATATCAAGGGGCCAGGCCAGCAGACACAATTCACTCCCTACTACACATGTATAGTATGTACAAAGGAACAGGGCTTGTGTGATGCAGCCCAGGGTGCATACGCATTTTCTTGGTACCACTAAACAACAAGCCATGAAACCCGCTATCTGTTTTGGCATCCCTCACTGCTAACTAACCATGTTATGATCATAATGCCTTTATTTACTCACATAGTTTCTCTCTACCAGAATTGTTGAACTGGTCTCCCGAGCACATAGCATTCTTGGAATTTCTTGCTGCAGCCTACATCACACATGGTGTTAGAGACGATTTAACTGACAATGAAACTAAGAAGCTTTCAAGTGGAGAAGATAAAGTCAGCGTTCTTTAAACCGTGACCACTTGTGTCATATGGAAAATTGAATTAAGACATCAATCATGAACTAAAAGCAGTGGTTTCTATCTGGGTAAACAGTAGCAGGATAAAAAAGGAACTGATTAGAGGCCTCATACAATTTATTAAAGGGATCCATCAATGATATTTTATGGCTATCCAGCTGACAAGATGCTCAGTATAAATTACTAGGGTCATGTAAGCTCTCTGTCCTCAAACTTCATGCCCCTCTCAAATGTGTGCTTTCATGACCACCACAAAACAAAATTCATGACACCTCAGATCCAACACTTTTCTTAACTGAGTCAGCTCAGGCATGCAGGGGCAAATAACTGAAACTGCCCACAGCATGGGATGGGGTTATAAATGTATTAATAAATAAATATTGCACAATCAAGCGATGAGAAATTAGCAGGCATTCATATACATCTGAAGAGGATCATTGCTGTTGCCCTGAAATGGGGGGGGGGAGTACCTTTGTGGATTCTAATTTCAGTTTAATTAACATGTTCCCCCAAGAGCACTACGGTCGGGGGCCAAAATCTGTTGGTCATCCCGGTCCCCAAGGACACCAAATTAGCTGCGACCAGGGCCGGGGCTTTTTCGGTGGTGGCTCCTACCTGGCCCTGCAGGACCTTATGCAGTTCTGCAGGGCCTGCAAGACGGAGCTCTTTGAGTAGGAGCCGCCGCCCTACTATACCACCACCGTCATGGTATCTTAAAGGATGCATCAACGAGGCCCGGAGGAAGAACCTGGAAAATGTAAATAAGATCCGATAAGCCGTTGCCACTGGGTACAAATATCATGGGAGTACCACCTGGAACTGTGTTGATTCCATCTTGGATTTATGATATCTGTAATTGATTGAGCACCATTGTTTTAAAGTGTTGGATGTTCTTATTATGTTTTATATGTTTTAATTATGGCACGGCTAATTACCTTGCCCTGTTAGCTGCCCTGAGCCCATTGGGGAGGGTGGGATACAAATGTGGGGGGGGGATTAATTCTCTGAGCATATTATATAGAGTTAGTGAAGGTCATAGAGCAGGCATTCAACTCCTAGGAGTGCAGAACATTCGTGAAAACCATTTCTATATCCATTTTATTTCCCACTGCCTAACTTATTTGGCTGCACATGACCAGCCAACCATGGTTCTAATGGTTAACTGGTTGATCCATCTTTTTCCAAATAAAAGATTTTCTTTTACCTTTTTGCTACCATCTAGTCAATGAAAAGCCATGCGAGATCTTAGTTACTGCCCAACAATACATGAGGGGGGGGGATAATTGGGGCCAGTGAAACATTTATTTTCTTCCATCATGAAACTCAACGTGACACACAGAGAGTTCCAGGAGCCAGTGTGGTGTGGTGGTTAAGAGTGTCAGACTAGGATCTAGAAGACCCAGGTTTGAATCCCTACTTGTACCATGGAAGCTTGGCTGGGTGACCTTTGTCAGTCACACTCTCTCCGCCTACCCTGCCTCACAAAGTTGTTTTGAGGATAAAATGGAGGAGAGGAGAATGATGGAAGCTGTTTTGGGTCCCCATTGGGTAGAAATGAATTAAAGAAATAATAAATACTCCCATCAAAATACTGGGTTGAAATCACATTATCATTTCCATAGATGGAAAGATTAGCACTAACACAGCACAATTCTCCCCCCCCTCCCCACCTGTGGCAGCTGAAATGACCCTCCAAATCCCATTCCTGGGAGGACCCCCAGGATCAGGACTTCAGCCTGCTGTGGGAAGAGGAGGCAGAGAAATCATGCCCCTTGGACAGAAATCCTTGTGACCATGAAAATATTACTCTGGATCTAAATAACTGACCAGACCTGCCTACACAATATTTATGCATCTTGTGCCCTCTGACCATATTCTATCTTCCTTTTTTTCCTTCCCACTGATAACATATTTTTCAACACTATGAAAATATTTCATTCCCAGGACTATTAGAGCTAATGTACTAGGAATCTACCTAAAGTGTTGTTCTGCCTGTTGAAAAGTGGAAATTTGCTAGAGAGGGAGAATATCCTTCCGGAGCTGTTGTGATGATAAGTTTAAGAGAATTTTCAGAGATGTCATACTTCAAAGCATTCCTTCTAATGTGATAAATTTGCTATTTTTTCCCCCTTTTACATCTCTCATGACCCCAATACCTGCAATTCGGCTGGTGAAAATGCCCAATCATGTACACGGTCATCTTACTTTTATTTTTCATTAATCCTAATGCATTCTGGCAGTTCCCGTTGATACAGCCATCTCTGTGAAGGGAGACTTAGTGGTTTAATATTACAGGTGCCTTGATTCACGTTTTATTACTGAAAGCAGTTTTAAATTTCTTTATGAAAGATATCTGAAATTAGTTCAATAACCTGCCATCTGGTGTCATTGGCAGCAAAACAAAGAGGCCCACTAGAGGACTCCATATCCTACCACAAATAAGATTGTGAAGAAAGCATCTCAATCCTTGTAATTTAGTGGAGGTTGCATCTATTCTGGGCCTTTAGAAGAAAGGAGGTTAGGATGCTATATGGTATAGAGGTTGGGGTATCTAATTAGCACTGCGAGAAGATCTGGATTCAAATGCCATAAAGCCTACTATTTGACTTTGGAGCCCTCACTCTATTTCTGACCTCACTCAGACAGGGCCACACTATATGTCTGGGTTTTTAAAGAGTTGGTCTGGGTTCCCTGGACCCAATTTGGGTTCCCTGCAACCAGGGCTTTTTTGGTAAAAAAAGCCCAGCAGGAACTCATTAGCATAATAGGCCACACCCAACAGCATAAACCATTAGCATATTAGGCCACACCCCTGACAGCACAGCTCATTGTCATATTAGGCCACACCCCACATGTTACCAGAAGTGTGGTCATCCAACCACACCCACCTTTTGCTTCTTATTCTATTTACTTTGTTGTCAAAACCCTGGGCTTTTTTTGTAGCAGGAATTTCTTTGCATGTTAGGCCACACACCCCTAATGTAGCCAATCCTAATGAGTGTCTGCTGTTAGGTGTGGCCTATTATGCTAATGAGTTCCTGCTGGGCGTGGCCAACTCAGGAGCCAGACAGAACTCCGTTCCTGTGCGTTCCTGCCCCAAAATAGCCCTGCCTGCAACCACAAAGCAGCTCTAAGAAATGGCTTTTAAAAAATAAAGGACTGCCCAAATGGGCTTGGAAGACCACTGTGAGGACAGAAAGGTTCCTGGCTCTCAGCCCAAGCTATTTTCCCATGCAAAAAACAGTGCTGGTGTTATCCAAAGAGGCAGTCTCCTAATTAATTGGGGGAATTAGCTTTAAGGAGACAGAGTGAGAGGGGGTAACTGGGATTCTCCACCAATGTTTATGGGGATTTTTCCCTTAGAGAACTCTTGAAATACACCAATCATATGTTCAACTGGAAAGGGTTTTATTGAAACAGGAATAAAAGGGCAAAACACACATACAAACACATGGAAAACACACAAGCTAGCTAAGAGAAGATTAAGGAGGAGATGGGAGAAAGAAATTTCAGGGAAGGCTGTAGTTACCAGTTTTGAAGAAAGGTCCACGGAAGCAACAGCAAAAACAAGTAGCGTTATGGGGTGTGTGTGAGAGAGAGAAGGCCCACATGCAAGTGGCAGTATATGTATGGGTCCCAGAACACACATACACACTGCTATGGAGCAGAGTGCTACAGTTATAGGGGGAAATGCTCCCTGGGGAAGTCTGACATGTTTGCCCCCAAAACAATAACTTGGTGGGTTTTTCTGAGAAGAACAATGATTTGGGAAAACCTTGATGGGTTTCTGTGAGGTGGACTATAGGTGCTAATGGTGCTTGATGACCCTCTAAGTACCAGATGGGAAAACCTACCAGGTTTTGTGAACAGTGTTAAGTGTTGCTTATTATTGTTGTTAGCCATTTGGTCATGTCCAACTCTTGGTGATTCTATGGGCTAGTTCTCTTCATGTTTTTCAGTCTTGTACTGTTTCTTTGATTCGTTCCATGCTCAGGCTGGTGTCAACTTTTATGGTGTCTAGCCACCGTGTCCTTTGGTGGCCCGGTTTCCTTTTGTCACTAACCAATCCAAGCATAATTGCTTTTTCTACTAAGTTCTACCACATGACATGACTGAAATAAGTCAGTTGCAGTTTTATGATTTTTCCTTCCAGTGACATTTCTGGTTTTATGCACTCCAGTAGTTGCTTGTTTGTCACCTTTGCTGTCTGAGGAATGCACAGGAGCCTTCTCCAGCATCACAGCTCAAATGAATCGATTTTCCTCTTGCTTCTTCATGGTCCATCTTTTGCAGCCATAGGTTGGTATGGGGAACACAATAGCACAGACTAATCTACATTTGGTGGCTAGGCTGGTGTCCTTGCTCTTCCATATTCAATTCATGCTCATCATTGCTGTGTGACCCAGCATGAGCTGATGTTTTATTTCTGGACTGCATTCGCCATTTTGGTTGATCTGTGATCCTAAGTAGGTGAATTATTCCATGCATTCGATCTCTTCATTGTCAACTGTTATTTTGACGTTTCTCTTCTTCTCAGTGGTTATGAACTTGGTCTTTTTTATATTTAGTAAGAAGTCAAACTTCTCACATTCCTCTTTAATTTTCTTGATCAGGTATTCCAGGTCTTCTTTAGTTTCCAAAAGGAGGGTTGTGTTGTCAGCATATCAAAGATAGTTGATATTCCTTCCTCCAATCTTTACCCCAATTTTTTTACTCTTCCAGCTCTAACTTCCTCTTGATGGTTTCAGCATACGGGTTGAATAGGAAAGGTGTTGCTTAATTAGGGTAAATGGGTGAGGGAAAGTAAAGTTGGGTGCTGATGAGATTAGTCCAAGGTGAGGCAAGAAGTTCTTGGGAAACCCTTTGTCCTAAATTATGCATGTCGGGTGGGGAGGAGGTTGTTAGCTGGCCAGCTGCTCTTTCCCACAGTTCTAAATTACATGTCCAAACTCATCTCTGGCTGGCATCCATTTTGTGTCATTTTAGGCCAGGCAGTGTATTGCACTGATGATATTTGAAATGATATTGTATGAAGGGTGTTTATGTTTTTCTAGCTATAAACTGCCCCTCAACGAGAGGAGAGGTCTGACTGCTAACACTGGGAGCGGGGGCAGAGTTCTGTCCCCTTTCTTGCAGCTCCACATGCAAAAATACTCCACATGGAACAGCAAAATGGGGAAATACCTCCCACCCAGTGCTGTTTTTGTGTGGGAAAATGACTTGGGGAGGAATGCAGGAGCCCTTCCTCCCCCACACCCTGGCATTCTGAGACCATTTGGGCTTCTCTTTTTTAAAAAAGCCATTCCCCATAGTTCCTGTGTGGCTGTAGGGAGCCTGGCTTTGGTCCTGGAAACCTGGACCCACGTCTTTTTTAAAAAAAAACCATGTAGTTTGGCCCACAGTTGTCATGAGGACAAAGTGGAAGAGAAAAGAACCATGTCACTGCCCTGAGCTCCCTAGATAAAGGGTGAGATTAAGATTAAAATGTAACAGAAATCTAAGTAGGTAAGATGGCAGCATGTTTAGAAGTGGAGCTAAGCAAAGCTGAGGAACCATCAGAAGGAGAGAAAGAACACAACAGACAGGAAGCTGCAAGTGCAGAGAGACTAGAAAGCATCTAGACAGCCTTTGAGACAAGCCTGGAATATGGTCATAGATAAAGGGTGAGATTAAGATTAAAATATCACAGAAATCTAAGTAGGTAAGATGGTAGCATGTTTAGAAGTGGCGCTAAGCAAAGCTGAGGAACCATCAGAAGGAGAGAAAGAACACAACAGACAGGAAGCTGCAAGTGCAGAGAGACTAGAAAGCATCTAGACAGCCTTTGAGACAAGCCTGGAATATGGTCTTTATCCAAGCAAAAGATGCAAGCTGAGCTGGAACCATGTATAACCAAGTCTTCACAGGGATGCCCCCACCAAGATGGGAAATTCATGGAGATTTGGGAGTGGAGCATGAAAACAATAGTGTCTGGGGAGGAACCTCAGCAGTATATAATGTTACAGAGTCCAACCTCCAAAGCAGCCATTTTCTCCAGAGGAATTGATCTTTGTAGTCTGGGGAAAACTTATAGTTCTAGGAGATCTCTGGGCCTCAGCTAGCAGCTGGCAACCCTAGGCGGGGTGAACTAACATGGTAGACCTATTTCCAGAACACCCAAGTGATTCACCACCAGGGTTAGCAAAACACAGATTCTAGTGCTGCTCGGTACATCACCCTTGCTAGGGCTTAGATGGAAAATTGATCTTTGTAGTCAGGAGAAAACTTATAGTTCTCGGAGATCTCTGGGCCTCAGCTGGCAGCTGGCAACCCTAAGCAGGGTGAACTAACATGGTAGACCTGTGCTGGAATATAAGATAATTACAACAGTTTTGCTCTTCTATTTCCAGAACACCCAAGTGATTCACCACCAGGGTTAACAAAACACAGATTCTAGTGCTGCTCGGTACATCACCCTTGCTAGGGCTTAGATGGAATTTCCTAAAGGTCCAGCCTCTGCTTGTAGATTAGAAGCTCCCCTGTGGGCATGCACAATGTTAGTCATTAACACTTTTTTAATGTCATGACTCAAGGCCAAATCATTTTAATCTCCTTTGAAAATCCTACAGGTGTTTTGCCTGAACAGGATCCTCCAAATTCATGTCACCCTTGGCTTTAGGCAAAATTTGGTGGCAACTCTAGGAGGAAAAAAATGATCCATCCGGATGGGGGGAAATGGATGTGTTAAATTTTCAGGTGATGGATGGAACAGTAGAATGTTCCATTCATGTCATCCATTTGTGGTCCAGCAATAAGAAACTTGGACTTTGACAGAAGACCTGATGCCAACCCATACTCAGTCTTGAAGGTCACTCACCCAATGACCTGCTACATGGTTTGGGATCCCTTCTTTATAATCCTGTTTAATAGGATATAGAACCCTGCTGTGGGCCTAATTGCTTGCTATCTGTGTTGCCTGGCAAGCTATTGAAGTAATTTCACATCTCTCCTGAAAATAATTTTTTTAATGCCTTCGGTAATAAAAAGTGAATCAAAGCACCTGTGATATTAAGCCATTCAATCTTCTGGCACAGATATGGCTACATCAGCTGGAATTGCCAAAATGCATTAGGGTAAATGAAAAATAACTGAGATGTCCATGCATATGCCTGGACCTTTGGGTCTTAATTTCAGCCTAGAGAAATGGGGGTCAAGAATGCGCAAGTCACTGTCCTTCCCTTTTAGCTACATTACTGTGAGGATAAACTGGGTTAACTCATTATTTCCTCTCTGAGAATCTGGGAACATAAATAGTTTATCCTGTAGTTTGCTCATAATATGGTGGCAATTAAGTCCTGTGTGATTAAAAACAGTGGTGAGCAGATTAAAGAACAAATGCAGACTCATTCCCTGAGAGCTGTCATCATGGAATAAAAGGGAGTATTGGTAGAAAAAATGAATGGAGGGAAATTTTCTCCTTCTCTTGTAATTGTAAAACACAGCATCATGCTATTAAATGGACTGGCAGTTAACTCAAAGAAGAGAAAGGATCTGTTCACATGATAAATGTATGGAATTCACTACTGCAAGATGTGGTGGAAACCCTTAGTTTACATAGCTTTAGAAAATTCCTGGAGGACAGTTTTATTAAAAGATATGAATGATGGTAGCTCAGTGGAATCACTGGGTTCAGAGGCTGTGGATCTCTGAATATCAGATTCTGGGGCAAAGAAGAGGAGAAAACTGTTGTCCTCATGTTCCAGTTCTGAGTATGATAGCTAACCATGTGTGCCATCTTGAACTCTTTGGAGGAAAGACAGGATAAAATTGTGATTGAAAATTAGATAGATTCAGAATGCAGATGAATGGGTGGATGATGCAGTGATAGAGTGATGGTAGTGGTGAAGACAGACAGACAGATACAGGATGCAAATAGGTAGGTGCGCAATGCAGATAGATGAATGATGGGTGGAGGGTGCAGACTGATTGATAAATGCAATTCAGTTAGTAAGTAAATGGATGGGTGGATGGAGATAGATAGATAGATAGATAGATAGATAGATAGATAGATAGATAGATAGATAGATAGATAGATAGATAGATAGACAGACAGACAGACAGACAGACAGACAGACAGAGAGAGAGAGAGAGAGAGAGACAGACAGACAGACAGACAGACAGACAGACCACTTGAACAACTTTATTCTTTAAGACAATTTCAGAACTTTAAAGAAGAGACTTCTCTAGTGTTTTAAATACCACCAAATGAGTTTCTATCAACTTTAGATGAGTCAGTTCTCTTTTATAATTACTTTAGAGTTTGTTTTAAAAAATTCTATTTACAAATCTAAACCCAGTCAGAAGTTTCAAGTGTGCTATACTAGGCTGAGTAAATCTTTGTCTAAGCTTTTCGACATCACCAATTAATTACATTAACTAATGGAGCCAATTTCTTCATTCTCCTGAATACTAAAAAAGGATTTGTTATATAAATATGCTTCTTTTAAAAATACTGAGAAAACAAGCGTTCATGCAAAACAACTACTTTATCAATGGGGAAATAATTATCCCAGAAGCTCATATGTTTTGATAAATGCTACAGAGGTACGAATTAAAATAAATTTGCATGGGGGAAGAGAAGGGAAATAAAGACAGATGACCAGTATTAGCTGGATCCGAAAAATTTGAATACAAAGTAGAGTAACAGCAGAAAGATGAGAGGGGAATACCTTTCTGTAAGGTAAAGTAGATAATAGAGATGGAAATGGTAGAAGATGGAAGATGCTGCAGGTGGACAACTTTGTCTATCTAATACATTTGTATCTTGCCCTTCCTTCAAGAAGCTCAGAATGGCGCACATGGATCCTTTTTTGCCCATTTATCCATACAACAGTCCAATAAGGTAGGTGAGGCTGAGAGAGTATGTTTGGCCCAAGCAAGCATCATACCAGTGAGGGGATTTGCACCTAGATCTCCCAGGTCCTAGCCGAACACCACACTTGCAATGGAATTCTAAACAGAGTTACAGTCTTCTAAGTCCACACCACGTTTGCAATGGAATCCTAAACAGAGTTACAGTCTTCTAAGTCCACTGAAGTCAATGGGCTTAGAAGGGAATGGTCTGCTTAGGTTGGCATGGTCAATGACCACAACATCTAGTGCGTGCTTCAATGACGAGACGAAACAGCAGTAAAATAAAGCTTTCTTTACTAGTAATGGACTTCAAGCACACAAGAATAATAATAAAAACCACACAAACACAGAAGAACTAAGAAAAGCAAGTTAGATGTTCACAGCACGGTTGCATTAGCAAGAAGTATCATTGGTGGGGTATATTTACCTTCGGCGTGGCTCAGCTCCTAAAGCTTCCAGCGGGAGGAGGGGACGAAAGGGGAGAAATAAGGTGGAAAACACGTTCAAAAGCTAGGAACAGCGTAAATATTACTCCCATTCTGCAGTCACTCCATTGGCCGCCCATCAGTTATCAGGTTCAAGTCAAGACTTGACAGTTCTCCAGCCTTGGAAACACTAATAGGAGCCCTTCAAAAGTTAACAGGCACTGCTGGCTGTCAATAACAGAGTACCCATTCTGCTCTATGGGATCAAAATGGTATATAGCAGCTCAGCTCCGCAGCCTCTCCTCTGTTGGCTTTTGGAAGTTAGACAGACAGGCAGACAAATTATTAAAAGACAGCACATTCATTTATTCCTGATTGTGAACATCTCTCCGCTAGTGGATTTTGGGTGTTAGGTGGACTCCCAGTGTTCCCTCTAAGCTGAGTAAGTGTAAGCTAGCTCATAGTTTTTTAGCCTCCGGCTCACACATTTGTTTCTTAGCTCAGAAAGGATGGGTCCAAAGAAACTGATTTATGCAGTAGCCAAATCCCTTGCTCACAACTTTAATGCCAGTAGCTCACAAAGTAGAATTTTTGCTCACAAGACCCCACAGCTTAGAGGGAGCATTGCGACCTGTGAGCCACCCCATCTCTCTATTCACGCTGAGCAGAGAGGCTTAGCTAATGGGTGCCTCAGCTGAGGACCCACATTTTATACTCTCCTGATTGTGAACTCTTCTTCCCTCCTGGGGTTTGGGGGTGTTAGGTGGACTCGGGGCTCTGAGCCACCCTGTCTCTCTGCTCACATTGAATGGTGTGCACCAGGCAGATGATGCCCTTGAGGTGCGCACACTTCACCTCTGCCAGCATGTTGGTGCTGGCGTCCGTGACCATGTAGCCATGGACGATGTTGCCGCCACTCACCGACTCAATCAGGCTACTCTGTACCAAATGGTGGTGATGTTTTGCACCATGTGGTCTGCATCCATCCCCTGCACATGAAGCAGAACCACCTTGTAGCCCAGTGGCAGGACTGTCCCCTCCTGGGGTCTGGGCCATGCCCCGACAGTCCTATTGGCTGCTCCAGAGGTCTGCCATGAAGTGCATGATTCTGCCTTGCAATCTGGAGAGCTGAGCCTAGACCATTGCCACTGCATGGCACTGCCATGAAAGGCTATGTTCTCCATGAGGGAGAAGGGCTGGCCACCCACAGTGATCATCTTGCCAACAAGGAGACTGCCTCCTGGGCACTCCACGTAGCCCTTTTGACCTCTTGGAGGGTGGCCCGCCTTGATACCTGTGGCAAAATTATAACTGAGACTTGGCCATTCTTGTCTTTCTGTATTCTGATACATTAGGGTGAATTAGCTTATGCCTCTCTCTTAGGTTATTGGTCCCACAAGCCTTTGCTCATTTGCTGGTGGCTAAAGCCTTGTCCTGTGGATGTACCTTTGCCTTAATTCATATCTGACATTCCCCAGCCTCCAAGTGCCAGGCTCCAAAGTTTGAACATTTCTGACATCAAAGCTAATAAAATATATCTGGGCAAAAGTTCATACTAGCAAAAGTTCATCTTATGAACTTAGAATGGGCTGGTATTTGGCAAGTCTGGTACATCTTTAATTGACTCCTCCCTTGATTCCTATTGGCTGACAAGAGTATAAAAAGGAGGATGTTTAGGCTTTGTTCAAGGCTGTTTGGCCAACACCCCACCTAGGCTTGAGTGAGGTCTTGATCCACAGTCCAAGAATATTCCTCGTTCTTTCTGAAGCATACACTATATCAGGAACTGGGATTTTCTATATGCTGTTGGGGCTGGCTGTGATGGGTTCCAAGGTGCCTTAAGGGAGATTACTAACAAGTCCCTCTCTGAAGAACTGTTCCCTAAAGCACTCAAGGAAGCGGTGGTTCACCCTCTGCTAAAAAAAAAATCTCTGGATCCGGCCGAATTGGCAAATTATCGGCCGGTTTCCAATTTGCCCTATTTGGGCAAAATAATTGAGAGGGTGGTGGAGATACAGCTGGAGGGCTTTATGGATGACACTTCCATGTTAGATCCCTCCCAGTCCGTTTTTTGCCCAGACCATGGGATAGAGACAGCACGGGTCACCCTCTGAGTTGACCTCTGGAGACATCTGGATCGAGGCAGATTGGTGGTGCTGTTGTTGTTGGACCTGTCGGCAGCGTTCGATACAGTCAAGCATCAGCTACTGATCCACTGCCTCACTGATGCTGAGGTCTAGGGGTCTGCCTTGCAGTGGCTTACCTCCTTTCTCCAGGGTCGGGGACAAAGGGTGGCTGTAGGGGAATAGCATCTTCCATCTTCTCTTATCTATTTCCATCCCTACTTCTGTCTATCTAGTACATTTTTATCTTGCCCTTCCTTCAAGAAGATCAGAATGGCACACATGGATCCTTTTTTCCCATTTATCCATACAACAATCCTATGAGGTACGTGAGGCTGAGAGAGTATATTTGACCCAAGGTCACCCAGCAAGCATCATAGCAGTGTAGGGATTTGAATCCAGATCTCCCAGGTCCAAGCCCAACACCACATTTGCAATTTAATCCTAAAAACCATTTTTAAAAAGCCTCTTGCTAATTACTCCTACTTCTTTCTTTTGCAGAGAAGGAGAGACAAAAGGATTATTACTTGGCATGAAACAAAATATTCCCCATTTCATTTCTAATACTATTGTATGCTTTCTCCCCATCCCTTTTGTTTATCTGCTTTTTGCTGTTTGTCTTATTGTATATTTCAATTGTATGGTTTTAATGTACAATTAATAAGTATGTGCATCATTTATGTGAATAATGTACAGTGCTGATTTTTTGATATACAAATAATGTTGAAAGATTTGTACTTTTTTTTTTTTACAAAACATCTCATTTATTTTCCATATAACATACAAACAAGTAACAAGTCGAATTCAGTGCAGAGTAAGAGAAAGCAAAACAAAAACAAACACAGCTTCAGTTCTCAGAAGATTCCATATCGAAACAGAAGGGGGGATTAAAAGCCATCCCTGTTTGCTTCTAATTTTGTGCATCATCAAAGGGATGCCTCAGTCTCAACTGATCCTTTCTTGCCTTTGTGTGTCCCATCAAACCTGTGGGTGTGTGCATGAGCATAAACACAGTAGTAACTAATTCAGCAAAAAAATTAGGAGCAGAGTTGGTTTGCTGAAGTCTCATGGAAACCAAGCTTTCTATGGCAAGTAAGATTTTTACTTAGTGGAACATTCAGTCATGAGATCCAAAGGCTGCTCCAGAGGGACTGGCAGTTTCTAGGCTGACATCTAGGGATGTGGAATGGTATAATATAACCTGATTTTGTCAGATCTAAGCAGCTAAGCAGGATTGGTCATGTTTAGTACTTGGATGGGAAGAAAGACTTTGCATAGGAAGGCAATGGCAAACCACCTCTGGGGATGGGCATGAACCAGAAAAATGCAGTTCATGTTAATTCATGGCCAAACCTCAAACCAAACTATGAACCAAATCAAACAAGGAGGTTTATCCACAAACCAAACAGGTTCATGGTATCACAAACCCTGTAAAAGGGACTGTAGTCCCTTTCAACTGGGTTTGCAGAAAGCCCAAAAAACATTGAGTGGCTCAGTGCTTTTGCAGGGAACAGAAAGCAGGGGTTTAAAGGGACTCGGAGTCCCCTTAACCCCCTGCTTTCTGCTTTGTCCACAAACTGCCATGAACCACCACAAACTGCTTTAAAAGTCTATGGAAGTTCATGACAGTAGATCCACCATGAGCTTCAGTTCACGAACCACAAACAGGGCCAAATCCATGATGAATTTTGAGTTGTGGTTTGGGTCATGTCCATCCCTAACCACCTCTGCTTAATCACTAGCCTTGAGAACTATGGGGTCACTATAAATTGGCTGAGACTTGATGGCACTTTACACACACACACACACACACACACACAGAGGCTGACATTTCATCCTCCAGAACAGATTAAAGCCTCAAGGCCTTGCAGGATAAGTGGTCCAGCTACCAGTCAAACAGCTAAAGGGAATAAGGGAAGATAGGATGCAAAGGAGGGGAAAGATTTCAGTGGGAAGTAGGGGTTTCCTGTTCCTGCTTCCCCATGTTCCCAAGTTTCATCCATCAGTTTCAGATCTCTCTCTTTTTTTAGAATTTTGTATTGCTTTTCACTATAAACTACAAATCTACACAGTACAAATTCAGAGTAGCAAGGAACAGTAATGATCTATCTTACACTTTGGATGTTTCCCTATGTAATCAAGTTTACAATAAACCACTTAATTACTAAGTAATAAGTATTCAAGTAGGAAGAACAAAAATTTTCATAATTTTAGAATCGCATTTGAGCAATATTATACATTCTTTAAGTTCTGACATAGAGATATCTTAAATCTTCATTTAGATGTCTTCTTGTCTTTATGCTTCTTCTTCTTCTTCTGCCAGGGGATTTTAACCTTATAACATCTGGGTGCAGCAGCTCCAAAATCAAAATCAAAGTCAGAGTCAAAGATTTCATCCAGGGACACAGGAGTAGATGAGGTCAGTGGCTGATGCCTGATGATCGCTGTTTTCTTCTGTCGCCTTCTTTTCCTCTGCTTCTTTTCTTCTTCTTTTTTGTCCGAGTTTGATGCTGCTTCAGGAATGCTTCTGCTTTAGAGAGAGAGTCAATCTTTTCCTTCTTCTCCTTGTAGTTGAATATAAGTCCTTCTGGTAAAATCCATCGGTATTGGACATTGTTCTTTTGAAGGAAAGTTGTAATATTTCTGTATTGCTTCCTCTTCTTACGTATTTCAAATGGAACATCTTTCAGTATTTTTATCTCTTCTTGTTGGACTTTTAATGTTGTGGCAGTAGAAGCTTTAACTATCAAGTCTCTTTTTGATCTTTTGCAAATTTAACAAATATTTCCCCTGGAAGATTATTTTTTCCCACATACTCTAAGTTCTATAAATCATGTCTATGTCCACTTGCAATATTTCAGGTTTGCTGTTGATCAAGGGGGCCAATGCTTCGCTTAGGATTTCTCTTAAATTTTCATCTTTTTTTTCCCGGGACCCCTTGAAATCTTAAAACATATAGGGATCTTTCCACTTGCAATTGTTGTAATTGTTGTTTTTCAGAAGTTCTTTCTTTATCAACAATGTCCATTCTTTGATCCATGTCTTTGGTCTTAGTTTCAACCTTTTTTAGCTTTTTGACCATCTTCTGATTTGCCTTTGGTCTCCTTCAGCTCCTTCTGCAAATCATCAAATTTCTTATTGAGATTCATCAGCTGATCCAGCAGGGGACGCAAGGCTTCAGAAATCGTACCAGCTAAATCAGTGGTAGTTTCCGGTCTTGTGACCAGTGATGCTTTGCTGGTGCTTCCTGTGGTGCCTCTGCCTCTGGATGCCATTTTCCCCCATGCTGCGACATTGTTTACATTAAGGTAAAAGTTCCTAAAAGTTCTAAGGTTTTTCTCCGAACTGAATAACGAGCCCTGCTGCGATCCGCTTGGGTTGGGTGGGTTTCTAACAGCTTATTGTTGGCTTACTTCCCATTTCACTGCTTCTTGCACTATTGGGTAGGGTTCCCCCCCTTTCTCTATGGGGCTTTGCCATCCCACTGTCAGTTCCTCCACCCTCTTTACTTTTGTCTTTCTTTTGAAACTTGTTGACTCACTATTTTTTTTCTGCTGTATGTCATTCCTTAGGGAGAGTCCTTTTGCTTAACTCCTTGCGCGGTCTGTTCCAGTAATGTCTCTGGTCACCGTTGCTGGCCTTGGGGCAGGGGGACCTTAAGGAACAAAAAAGAGCCTCAATCCTTCAGCCGCGGCTTCAGGAGCAGCTCCTCCAGTGCTCCAGGCTAGAAGCTCCCTACAAGAGCTTCAGGGGGGATCGAAGGCTTCAACCCCCCTCCCTGCCACCTTGATCCAAATCGCACCCATCGGAGCTCGATGGAGTGCATTTGTTCGTGAATTGCCGAAAACCAGAAGTCCTCCATCAGTTTCAGATCTCTAGGACAAATTTTTCCTTTGCCTTTCAAATACAGTACCAAATCTCTAACACATATCAGATGATGAAATGCTGCCCAATAATGTCCAGGACCTGGTTTGTGGGACCTAGAATCTTGCTGATCCCCATCTGCTGAAGCCTCAAAGATCAAGGAACTGGGTGGAGTTACTGCCTCACCTGCATGCAGTCTTGCAGTAGTTCTGTTCTGGACAGGGCCCTGCCAAACTGATGGCTCTAATCCATGGGTGTCCCATTTGAATGGTGCCCAGAAGTCTACATTTCCTCTCCCCAATCTGCCTGTATTGGCTGCCACTCCTAGAGGGTGACTGTGCTGTTTTATGAAATGCTAAATTCTGTACCATGTATTTTCTTTGATAGCATCATTTGGCTCTCTGGGAACTGTTTCAGCTTTGCAATTTACATCTTGCATGGCTCTCATAAGGCTCCTTTAAGCACCTGAAGATCTGAAATGGAGGGACTAGATCTTATCAAACAGCAAGTGGGGATGAACTACGCTAGCCTTCCCCTAAATTGTTTGTACTGGACGAAAGGGACTTAGCATAGAAAAGCTGCACAGAGCTGTTTAAAAGCTGCCTTGAGCTTGAACTCCTGCTTTCTCAGTCAAAGCATTTTTAGGTTCCAGTCCCCAAAGGGAGCATCTTTGAAAACATAAAATAAACTCGCCGGAGAGGCCAATGCCCCTGCATCTGTGTTTCAAGAGTAGTAAAAATAACTGCTTTGCCTGGGATGCCTAGAATCTCTGCAGTCATCTAAGAAGAGCTTTTGCAGATGACAATAAAGGACAAAGGGGCCTTTTTCATGTTCTGTAGAAGAAGGGAGAGAGGCAGCAGGAGTGAAGCACACTTTCTCTCCCAAGAGTTCCAGGTCTTATGTGAAAACGGAGGAGATGCTTATTCTCCTGCCAGAGCAGAAAACAACCCCCCCCACACACACACACACACATACATGGGAGAATATGTACATGTCTACCTTTTGTGCAAGATAAAGGAACGGAGGGAATCGAAGGTTTGCAAGAAAAGACTGCAGAGCTCTCAGCCATCATGGGAGAACCTACCCTCTTTGCTCCTCTTCCCATTTTGCACAAGGCTAGCAGGCAAGACAAGCTTCAGGTGTTGGTATGGCTGGGCAAGTGCCAAACCCCACAGCCTGGCAGAGGACCCCTCATCAGCTGGGGATGGGGAAAGTGCCAACAGGCAGAGCAGAGGGGCTCCGTCTTTTTACAGTCACTTTTTAATATTTGCTACTAGCCAGTGTGGTGTAGAGATTAGAGTGTTGGAGTAGGATCTGGGAGACCAGGGTTCAAATGCTCACTGGGCCATGGAGTCTTGCTGGGTGACCTTGGGCCAGTCACACACTCTCAGCCTAACCCACCTCATAGGGTTGTTGTGAGGATAAAATAAAGGAGAGAAGAATGATGGCAGCCACTTTCACTTCCCATTGGGGAGAAAGGTGGGGTATAAATGAAGTAAGTAAGTAAATAATTTAGGCTACTAAATGTTGTTTTATATGGTTTTTATACCCAAGGCCTGTTATTTATTACTTGTTTTGATATGAATAATTCTTACATTTTTTTCATGTTATTGTATTGTTTTTCTTTGTGAGCTGCCTTGAACCGATCTCTGGAGAGGCAAGATATAAATTTACTATTAAATAAATAAAAGAACCATGCTGTGCTTCAGGCACTAGTCCCAGTTCTCCCAGAAGGCCCAGCTATTGTGCTCTTTTAACACCCTCTGGTACCAATGGGATTAAAAGGACTGCAAAGAAGTCACATTCCACTCCTCAGAGCACGGTTGTAATTGGGAGGGAGGAGAAGGAGGGAGTCGTGATGCCATAATAGTGGAGGTGTGGCTGTCACTGGGGGCAGAGGAAAGGAGTTGTGATAAAAAGCTCCCCAGAAGTCAGGTGCCCAAGGGCCTGAAAAATCCTGGAAGCCAGCCCTGCTGAGACAAGATGGATATAGAAATGCAGATATCCATGCTCTTCAGAACACTACATCTTCTGCCTTCGATGCCCTGCATGACAATTATGAACATAAGAGTCCAAGGGCCTTCACTCATGGCTTGCAAGCACAAGGTCCCATGCTCAGCCCCCAGCCAACAGGATCTCAGTGCTCAAGCTAGACATGATGATAAATGTCTCATTAGAAGCTCCATTTAGTGGACTTGAAGGTTATAGACAAAGGGTACGTGCATGCCTGCCGTCCCTTTCCTATGTTTTTTTTTATATAAAGATTTTATTGGCTCCCCTAAAAAGGGGAGGTATTTCGCTTAAAAGAAAAAATGGGAAGTGTAGACAGTGGGGGAAAGAGAAAGCTGAGTGATATATAAACTGGTAAATTAAACTGTTAGTAATGTCCAATTAATCTTCTTGGGCTTCTTCTGTGTGTTGTCAAACTTCTTTTCATAGTCCTGTCACAAGGTTCTCTGTTAGTATGTTAGTAATGTTCATTTGAATTTCTGTTAATAAAAAAAATCTCTTCTGTGCACATTCAGAACCGCTTCTTTGCGTGCTGGGTACTTTTACTATCGCTGACGTGGAGGAGCTTCCTCTGTTGTCTTCTCCCTCCGGCTTGTTAAATCCTCCTTCGGGTTGTTGTTAATACTCTCAGTTCATGCACTATAAATCCTCTTCTTTTCATGCCATTATCGGAGGTCCCCAGTTTTGAGAATGGTATTAATTTCATTTTCGCTGTTATATTCGCTCCCAAACTCTCTATGGGTCCTCCTCGCAATTGTTGACTTATATAAGCGCTTGCCAGGCACTTCTCAATTCAAACTTTTCCGTTTTACAAAACTCCCGTCGGATTCACAGCCATAAACAGTCCAAACATTCAACAGCCGGCTCTCGCACACAAGCAAACGCCCAGACGGAAGTCCCTCCCTTCTTCTCCGCTCGCTTTTGCCCAGCTCCGACATCTTTTCTTTTTTGTTTACTTTTAAAAAGTTCTTAAAATGTGCTCCAGAGAGACAAGTTTCTCGCTTTCAAATACATCAAAGGAAAACATCACTGTCCGCTTAATTCATCCCCCCCCTTTATCACTCGGTGACGTCTGGTGGCTCCGCTAAACCCCGTTCGGGGTCGCTCACGCAGCAAGGTCCATTGGGGCAGGGCATGGCGGGAGCCTCGCTCTCCGACCTCTCGGTCGAAAGAGCGACTCCCCCCTAGTGCGCCCTAAAGCGCCCCGGATCCGAGCTCCTCTCTTCTGAGGGGCTCGTTCGGGTCTCCGCTCGCGCGGATTCCCTCCTCCACCGCGGGCGGGCGAGGCGCCCTCGGGAGCGACCCGAGGAAGCGTCCGCCATGCGCGGGAGCCAGACCGGAAGCCCCCTTTCCTATGTTTTAAATAACATAATTCCTTTTTTTTATATAAATGTATTTATTGGATTTTCTGTACAATATTTTTTTGCACCGCTTAACAATCTCCAACAATATTATAGTATCAAACAAGGTATACTTCTTATTAACAATCTCCAAAAACATAATAATATCAAACACTACCTATATCTCAAAATATCTGGTTTAAATTTTATGTTAAACCGTGCTCTTACGCTTTTATCTTAGAACTTTTCCCTAATATTGCTAGCCTAAACTCCCATTGTTTTCTATCTTCTTTATCTTCAGCCAGTTATATATTACTCCCCATTTTTCCCAATATTTTTCTTCCGGTCTATGTTTTAATTCCACATTTACTCTATCCATTTCAGCTACTTCCAGAATCTTGTATTTTAATTCTTTTATTGAGGGTAAAGTGTTTGATTTCCACCTCTTTGCAATCAAAATTCTTGCCGCAGTATTAAATAACATAATTTTTAAGAGTTGAGTGCCATTTGATCCCTGGATCAAATTTAACATTGCGTGTAGAGATTATATGCTAGCCATCTCTGCAGTTGTCTACAGGACTGGTAGCCTTTTCCTATTATTTAAATTACCCCCTTTTTTCCATTGGTACATCACCTGGAATTTTCTCCCCCTTCATACACATGCATGCGCGTGCGCACACACACACCAAGAGCTAAGTGTTGAGAGGAGGATTTCAATCTGGCAATTCAACCAAGGAACAATTGCACCCCACCAAGTAACTGAAGGGGAGGGAAGGCAGCATGGTATAGCCCAATCATATCAGATCTCAGAAGCTAAGCAAGGTGGGTACTTGGCTGGGAAACCACCAAGTAATATTTTGCAGAGGAAGGCTACCTCTGCTTCTCACTTGTTTTGAAAGCCCCTTGCTGGGATCACCATGAGTTGGTCACTGCAACTTGACAGAATTTACATATGCAAGTAATTGGAGAGTGATTAATTACTTGTAGGAGGAGCCCATGCAGTAGAAAAGCTTCTCCTTTTTCTCAGGTGGGAAGAAAAGTTTACTCCTTCCCACCCCTCACCCTCCATTGACCATTCCTCATGTCAAAACAGCCAACTGAAGCTCCTAATTTTTTAAAAATTGAGATCCACTCATTTTTAGTGTTGAATCTAGTTTGGCTTTATATAGCAGCACTAGGAAAGACCACTTAGCCTCTGAGATCTCAGAGACCCACTCCCAATTTTAAAAAAAGACCAAGCAGGTAAATGAAATCTCTGCCCTAGGAGGGGGGCTTCCTATGTTCATATGCCCTATATATTAGTTCATGTCTTCCAGAAGACAGCTGTGAAATAGAATGTAAATTCTAAGGACTGAGCACTGTTTGATCTCTGGCTCAGATTTTGCCCCAACAAGATCATATGGCAGCTGGCTATACAAAGTGGTGCATTAAAAGTGGCAATTAGATTGTACAGGATCCACAAAGCTGTAAACAGGATTTGCTGTTTGTATACATTTATGTAAATATGTGTATCTTGCCATCCTGGCAGGGAAGACAGAAGTAGGCAATGATTCAGCCTAGGAGCAATTGCACCCCACCAAGTAATTGAAGAGTGATTAATTATTTTCAGGAAGAGCCCCCACAGTGGATGTGCTTCTCCCTTTTCTCAGGTGACCAACCTCCTATGGTGATAAAAGGAGCAATCTCATTAGCTTAAAGCAGCAGGGGCTCTGTTAAACTCAGACTTGCAATCCCTCATGTTGGCCCACCTATTAAACCAGAGTGTATTACTCGGAAGGTCACAACCAAAAGCCCCACATTGGGCACAGAGTATTGTGATCTTTCAATACTAATAGGCACAGCTGGAGCTCAGAACAAGCTCAGGAGCTGAAGTGCAATATATTATCTACGCAGAAAGATGGGGAATAATTTCCTGAGCCAGGCATCCACTGTTCTTACTCTGCCCTACAGATTACTGCACTGAAGAGAGACGCCACAGGAGGAAGCCAGGTAGAGCAGTGGCCATGGGGAGATGTCACTAGTGAAGAAGAAATGCTTGGTTTTGATCTCATTTGTGGTACATCTCTAGCAAAATGCCTCTCTTTATGACAGGTGAGGGACCTGCAGAGGGGAGGCTTGTATATTTTATGGACCTGGAGGGGAGAACATACCACCAACATGGTCCTATCAGTGAGAGGGGTATGCATTCTCCTCCAGGGCAATGTTGATCAGTCCTTCACATGCAGAGGTACAGCCCACTCAAATAACAAATTCAGATGTGCACCATGAAATGTGGAGACTGTGGTTCAAAGATTGAGCATCTGCTTTGCAGAGTTGCTTGAACACACCCTGGTTCAACTTGCATTCTTTTTGCCAGTCATAAACAGAGACCTGGTTTTTTGACAATTTGTTCTATAGTTCACTGATCTGTTCATTGCTGTTCTACAGGTTACTTCACTGTATTAACCATATTCCTTCCAACCCCTGCAGTGCAGCACGAATAGCGGTTTGTGCCTGTGTGCTCTCTCACAGCCTGATTGAGCTTTGCTGTCACCCATCCTTGCAGTGGAACTAATGAGCTCAGCAAGCAATTATTTCAAGAGACAATTAGATCAATCACAAATCATATAATTCAGTCATCAATAAATGCTGTCTTTGAATAAAATCCTACTCTTCAGTGTCCGTCTAAGACATCCTTAGTGATGCTAATGGCCACCTATCACTATGAATCAGCAGCACCTTTGTGTATGTGTAGTTTTGTGAAAACCCAATGCAAACCAGTTTCACAGGTTTTTTTCAACTGATTTGCCTGAACAAAACACATCTGATCAACATCTGATCGATTCACATCTGATCGATACCTTCAAATACAAGAAGTGTTATTGTCAAATGTATTCACAGTGAAATTTGCAGAAGGTCCCAAGTTCAATCCACAGCATCTTCCTTTAAAAAAACAATAGCATAGGTGATGTGGAAGACTCTGGAGAGCTTCCACTCGTCTGAGTACACAATACTAGCCTTGGTGAATCAAGGTATGATTAAGTTTAAGGCAACTTCATGCATGTATAAAGTGCTTTTCATCTTTTACAAACAATGATAATTATTTATGTTCTACTGTGTGTGTGTCTGCTACACACATAGGCCAGTCATCTGTTGAAATATCAGATAAATATTACCAGGGGATCTACTCCACTATACTTATTCTCTGGTAACAACATTGTAATAAGTTTATGTTACAGATGAGAACGTGAAAGCCATCGTTCACATTCAATTAGAAGCTCAAGTTTTTAAATTTGTAAAGACCTGGAATTGTTGACATTTTGCTGCTGCTAATGTCTTTAATGTTAATGATTCCCCAGCTAAGAAGGATTTCCCAAAGCTCTCAGATCATTTTTAGTTCATTCTCCTCATTACCTGTACTTCAAAGCACATGAAAAAATACCTTGTACTTAATTTAGAGCAAATGAATGGTAATGTCATTTTTTCCTTCTAAAGTACATGTTTTATGAAGAGGGGGAATCCTTACTAAACTCATAACTGAATCCATAATTCCATCTATGGTGTCCTTCCAGATAACCCCCACTCGTGGGGAGGGTAATATACAAACCAAAATAAATAAATAATGTCAGAGTCCAGCAAGGCTTAGACCTTCTCATCAGATTTCAGGATATGGGGAAAGTAGACTCTCAGTCTGCTGAAGCCATTGGTAAGAGTAGTTCATTCAAGAGCAAGCAGCAGTGAATTTCCATAAACAGCAATGAAAGATTGGAAAGGACCAGAAGTGAGTGTCTGATGTAGCCCAACCAAGGCAAGAGAGTATGTTCCAACAGCATCAGCTGAGGGCCAGAAGGACCAGAAGCAAATAGAGTCATTGAAGGCATAAAGGAGTTTGCTTGTGGAAGATGAGAGCATCTGTGTAGCCAATGCAGAGTCCTCCAGTGAAACAAGTTGGTCATGTACTTCTGTATCTTTTCTATAAGGTCTGGTGGAGCCAAACTGGTCCTCTTGGTCAGTTGACCAAGTGCTAAGCCCGCTTGCATTGACACAGGTCAGTCTGCAAGCCCTGTATTATTACTGCCATTCATCTTTTTATCCCACTCTTCCTTCAAGGAGCTCTGGGTAGAGTACATGGTCCTCTCCTCTTTTATCTTCATAGCAATGCTGTGAGATAAGAATGACTCACCCATTGTTCATCCAGTGAGCCTCATGGTGGAATGGGGATTTAGACTCAGATTGCCACCGTCCTAGCCTGACACTCTAACTGCTGAGCTACACTCAAGCATGAAAGCTTTCTGTCTGCACAAATGGTAAAAACCTGGCTTCTGGGAATACCAGCTCGAGATACATTGGCAACTACTGTCATCTTTATGTAGCAGTGACAGCATATTCCTGGGCCATGCCTGCCACCACCCCAGCTAAGTACAAGTTAATTCACTCATATGCATCAGTTGCCCTCTGTCCAAGAATACTAATGGCCTGGTTCATGATTACAGCTGCAGGATGGGAAGGAGCCAGAAGTTCCACATACAGCTTCTTCTGCTCACTTTGACAAGGGCTGCTAGAGGTAGAAGGGAGCAGAGACGTTCAGTTAGTTTCATGTCTGCCTGTATTTCAAGAAAGACTGAACGAGTGACAAGCGTTCGCAAAGTTGAACATAAAATTAGTGTTTGTACTAAAAGGGGTTTTTTTACAAAAAAAAAATCTGCCCATGTTTTAAGCTACTGTCTTCATAAGGCACATTATTACACAGGGGAAATCCTTTCTTTTGCAGTTAAGGGTGAGTTTGGCCTCATAGTGATTCATTGTTATGTGCGATCAGGGGCCATATCATGTTGCAGTGGAGTTGTGAGGGTGTCTGGGGAACCCATGAAAGCTACTAATGATCAGGAAAGCCACTTGAAAGGGAGAGTGTCAAAAAGGGGCTTGCAGTTCTTATAGAACTAACATGACTTGTTTAGATTGTGAATGAGTGATAAAGGAAAGCACCCAAGGATATCTCTTTGTTAAATTGTAGGATATGTTCTAAAGCACACATTATTTGATCACATCTTCACAAGTCGGCAATCAATTTGGCTTGGCTTCTGATGATAATTAAAAGAGAGGATTGTCTTAAATGTTGCTTCACATCCTTCATGCTATCTCGGCTGGTCTTTTTATAGTGCAGAAAGCAGTGGGGAACGAGATAGTTACATCCCAATGGGGACCCAAAGTGACTTACAACATTGTTGCCCCTCCTCTGTTTTAATCCTCACAGCAACAACCCTGTGAAGTAGGTTAGGGGTAGTGAGAGTGACTGACCCAAGTAACACAGCAGACCGGGGATTCAAACTGGGGTTTCCTGGATCCTAGCCAACCTCTCTAACCACTCTTTCTCTACCTATGTTTTTCGCAGTGAGTTTGAAGTTTCTTGGAAGCTTGTTTGGATTGATTTGCTTACAGCATTTCTTCCCAATCTTCTTGCCAATATTGGCACCCAGAGAGGCTCACAATGCATCAGATGTTTCAAAGTGCTCCTCCTTCCTCTGTAGCACTTCTGAAAAAATTAAGGAACAACCTGGAACAAGTTCTCACCCTAAACCTCAGATTGCAGCTACCAATTCTCTTTAGAGACTGCAGAATCCTCAAGGACACGATCAAGAATGGCAGGCAGACAGTAAGGCCTCATACATCAGTACACATCCTTGAAAAAGTGCCCACAGCAGTTACCTTGTTCCACATTCAAAAAACGCCTGTGGACTGGCACAAGGCAATCTCACAGAACATTATGAATTGGCAGATTTGTCTCAGCTTGAATTAACACAAGCACATCCTGACACAAAACCTTCATTGTGATAATTTGTATGTTACTGAGCAGCGGGTGCCTCATTTCCAAGATCTAGAAGTTACCCGTAATGACACCGAAAGGCAAACAACAGGGAGACAAAGCAGGGCTGAAAGCCTTTGATTAATCAAAGCAATTAATAGATTAGTCCATTAATTGCAGATTAAAAGGATGACATAAACAAGGTCTTGACTCAGGCAGTGTTTTGTAACAAGATTTTTTCCCCCAAAGAAACAATTTGTTCTCCAAGCAAGTTAGAGAGAAACTTATCCTGATTAAAAGGCATTCAAAATGATCCAAGATACGATATGGTGTAACATCAGCCCCTCCAGCCAGCGGGCAGTTTAAAGCCTTTGAATCCAGTATAACTACCAGGAGCCACTGGGGGGGGGGGTTCCCTTCCAAGGTGCTCTGCATTCGAGCCAGAAACCACTTCTCACATGAACAGGAAGCTCAGAATTGACCCTGCTCATCTTCCTTCATGTGTATCCCCAGAGTAGCAGGGTTCATACTGTGGAGGAAGGAGCTCCCATACCATTGCAGGCATGTGTGAATCAGCCTTCCGTCCCCATCTGGCTTGCCGGCAGCAGGCATGTTGACTCATTTCCAGTAACTTGCAAAATCACTATGGTTGGTAGAGGAAGCAGCCATCTGGAAGCCTCCCTTGTGAATAGAAAAATGCATTGAACTCCACCTTCGCTTCCTGTTATCATAAAAACAGTGTTCGCAAAATGCCAGCTCTTTTTCCTGGATTACTGTTAGAGGAACATGTTGCCTGACATTTTAAAGGGTTTTTTTCCCCGATCAGTCCTCAAAACAGGAGACAGGAGTCCTCCTGCACGATAGCCAGTATGGCCTCTAGGCTAGTGATTGAGGTAAATTTCAGAACTAGGGAGGTTAAGAATACTGAGTCTCCCAGATTGGGTATCAATAGGAGCCAAGATCAGACCCCTCCTCTGGATCCAGGCCTGGTTTGTATTGGTGTCCATCACTATTGCTGCCACCGCCCCATAGCTAAAGAGATCAAGCTGCAAGATGAAAGCCCCCTGGCATAAAATGATGTTCATGACATCTGCATAGGGATGCTATTGAATTTCTTGTCTTTGCTAATTTGATGTTTAAGAAATCCCTGCTTTGTTTTTGTTTCTCCTTTGTGCAAACCAGACTGCTTCCGGACTCTGAAATTCTTCCCTTGAAAATTAACACACTTTCCACATTCCTTTTGCGCCAGTTGAATAGAAAAGGTGCATAACATATAAATGGAATAAATGCATACCAATGCTGAAAAGAAACCAATTTGTAATTGCAGCTGTGAATGATGGTGGAATGGAAAGATGCAACAGCATGCTAAAAGAAATAAAGGGGGGATATATTCTTGGACTGACATCATCTCTCCTATCACCTTCAACCCCAGCTGGTGGATCTCCTACCCTTTGAAGGGTAAGTTTGCTTGGAAGGAGAAGGAGACTGGCAAAGTGTCAAGTTCCTTAGCAGGGTCACACAATGCACACACTCAGGCTTCTTGAGAAGATAAATGGTTTTATTGGTAGTCCATAATAGGGATGTTAAATAGGATGTTTAATAGGGAACCATAGAGAACAATGGAGGGGATGGGGGCAACCTGTTTGAGGGCCCGTAGAATTGTACCCCCTGGTCCACTGTTCTTCAAACTTGGTTGGTATCTTGGGGAGAGGCTCCAGCAGCTACCCTGAGAGTTTGGAGTCTCTCCCTAAAGCCCCCTCTCCTCCAGCCCCCAGAATATACCCTATGTTTTTGCCATTGACTTCAATGGCCCATAGGATATAATGGGGCTGAAATTGACATTCGGCTGGCCAAAAGATGCCCCAATCTCTCTTACTGACGAAACTGACATGCAGAAGTCTTACCGCCAGCAGAAATTGATTCTGCCTTATTCCACGGAATCTGAATGGGCCGATTTGTTTTCCCACATCCCTAGTCCATAACTAAAGTACGAGTATACAGCTTGTGTCAAGAATGGCCCGTAGTATAGTGACCTCTGACTTAGAGGGTGCGTTCAGACGGGGCGTTTTAGCCGGCATAAACTGTACCGGTTGGAACCGGTGCAGTTTATGCTGGCTGAAACGTGATCACACTTACCTCCCTCACAGCGAAGCCCATCGCTGTATACCAGTTCACACTCAGCGGGCATCGGCGTTTAAAAAAAAACCAAAACCTCAGTTTGAACATGCGCATAGGCAGCCATCCACAGAATGGCGAGAGGGACGGCTGGAGGCAGCTGGGACTCTGTCCGAGGGGTCCTAAAGCCCGTTCATTTTTCTTCCAGTGCAACCACCCAAAGACCCCAGCCCCTGCGTCTCCCTGGGGCACGGGAAAGCCTCTCCTCGAGGACAAACCCGCTCGAGCCACAGCGCCGTCTCTGCCAGGCTCCCTCCCAGCCCCCGTCTCCCCACCTCGCCAACCCGCCTCCCCGTTCCCGTTCGTTCAGCCTCCTCGGTCTGCCAGAGCTTCATTCCCCCACCGGCAGCGGCAGCCGAAGGGCAGCCTCCTCCACCCGCGGGCCTCGCCCTCCCCCCTTCAGGTCTGTGCCCTGCCCACGGTCTCGCCGGGGACTCCACGGGGTGGCGGGGGGGACCTTTCCCGGGAGGCAGTGGAAGCCGCAAGGCCCAGGTTGGGCCAGGTGAGACGCTGGGGCTGCCGGCGGCCAGAGTGCCGCAGATCGAGCGCCAGGGCAAGAGACCCTTTCACCCGATCGCCCAGCGGGCCCAGCGCAAAAGCGCCCTCCTCGCCAAGCCCTGCCCTGCCCTGCTGCGCCGGCTCGCCCTCCTGGGCCGGCCCTGACTGCGCGTCTTGATCCGGCCTCTTCGTTGCCGCTCTCATTCTTTCTGTCCCCCACCCTGTCCCCGCTTTCCCTCCCTTCCCCCTCGTGCCTCCTTCCCCTCCCACCACCTTCCAGTCCTCGTCGGGCTCCCTCCCCCCTCCCGCGCTCCCCCCTCCTCCTGCAGCCGTCTGCTCTCCGCTTTTTTCTCCCCAGGATGCTTTCTTTCTTTTTTAAACAAACGGCAGGGCGAAGCTTCACCCAAGTGCAAATCGCGTCCTTTAAAAAAAATGGCGGCCGAAAATCGGAAGCCGTGGGCTTCCAAACGCAAGTGGCTGTGCAACGTCGGAGAGCATTCAGAAGGCAGCGATTACAACTGTTGTACTCTGGATACCACCACTTGGGACCTAGTGGCAGAGTACAACGGTGTAAACGGCTTTGTAACGGTTAGGGACTGGAGGCAGATGTTCGTCATGTGAACGCCGGTAAGTACACCGGTTGGAATCGTCACCTATTCCGTTAGAAATGCTGCGTCTGAACGCACCCATAGTGATTTCGAACTACCCCCCCCCGAGCAAAGGCCAATGGTTAATTTTCGCGTGTGCTGCAAGCAACCAGCAAAACAAGCAGCAAAGCTAGAAGGCAGTTGAGATTCCCAGCCATCTCAATACAGCTGGACACAGCAAGGTCACAGCTGCGATAGCAGGCAGTTGCTGGGCAGGGAAGCGCTGAGAAAGCGGAGGAGAGCATCACCCCCACATACCAATGCCATGACAGGGCTACCTGACACAAAACAACATGTGGATTTCTCAATTTCTTTGGTTTTTCTGGCTTTCTCAAATAAAGCTTAAAAAGGCTAGGGTTCTTTTTCCTCCAAAAAAAGCCTTGGAAAAATCAAGTGAAAACTGGAAAGAGCTTGGCCATTGTTACTCCTGGCATCCTGCTTGCCCCTTTCCCCATTTAATCAGCATTTGGGGCAGAGAATTTCCTGCATTGTGCAGGGGGTTAGACTAGATGACCCTGGAGGTCCCTTCCAACTCTATGATTCTATGACTATGTGTCCTAGGCAATGGTCATTTTTCCCATGATTTTTTTCATGTATCACTTAGACTGTATCCTCTATGCTAACATCTACTCTGCTGTACTATCTGTGCTTCTCATATCCTGATCTCATTTTTGGACTAGCAGGAATCAGCAGAGTCCCTGGTCAGCTTGTGATAGTCATGGATTTTGGGGGAAGGGTACATCCTGCATCAGGAGAACATTATCTGTTCCCACACAAAATCTGGACTCAAGGGAGAGGAAGCATGATTCATTCATGCGTCCTCTCTCACAGCTTCTATGGAATACACAAAGTGGTCCAGAACCTATTGTTGTAGTTCTGCTATAGCTCTTCTAAAAGCTCCTTGGAGCAGGAATCTTGAAAGGCAACACATAAATCCACTAACCAAAAGTTCTCTGCCCTGCCCTGCAGGCTTTGTAAGGGGATTCCAGTTTCTTTGTCTCCTCCATGAAGTTGATGCTAGTTCCTATATAGGGGGGGGGGGGGGGTCAGTGCTGCTCCAGGCTCCAAATGGCAGTGATTTCATTTTTTCCCAAGACAGACTTAAGCTTCTCTCATGACCCCCAGGCTGCAATCACACACACTAAATCATCCACTTTCAATGCACTTTCAATGCACTTTCCAGTTGGAGCTTGCCAGTTCACATGGTAAAATCCAGTTGGAAAGTGGATTGAAAGTGGATTATTTAGTGTGTGTGATCTCAGCTTCAGTTGAGAAACTGCTTCATTCTGAGTGTTAACAGATGAGGTGACGTTTTCTGAAAATTCCCATTGTGTTTGCAGTGGGATCTAAAGTGTGTGCAGTGTTTCCTAAATCATGGGAATATCCTTGATTTCTGAGAAGGATGCCTATTTATGGAATGCAACTGCCGAGGAGGGCAAGGTCTTGCTGCTTCAAAAGAAAGGCTAGCCCACCCTTTTGCCACGGCTCCAAAATTAGCAATGTACCTGCGCTGAGCCAGCTTCCTGCCTCCAGCAGGTTTCCCATCAGCCACAGATGGCAACGGTAACAAAACACAAGTCAAAGCTGAAAACATTCCAGTGAATTTTGCCATCTGGGTCTTTTCACAGTGCACAAAGCTACAGAAGGTTTTCCCTGCTAATTAGATTAGAGCCAGCATGAGGGGATTCTTCTAAGGATTTGTAAGGAAATCTGTTAAGGTGTATGTGAATACAACATAATAATCACCCAGGGCAGAAGAAGACTTTGCCAGGACAACAGATGCAAAACCTGCAGACACAACACTCCAGTAGCAATTATCAACTCCTTTCACAAAGTAAAAACAATTTAAATGGTTCTGAGACCTTAACTTGCACAACACAGTATGAACTCAACTTAATCTATATTGTATTGAACTCAAGATAAAGAAGCCTCCAATGCTTAGAGGTTCAGCTACTGTGATGTTATGGAATGTCTACAAACATTCCAATGCACTGGAAGCAAAATTGTCAACAACAGTAGCAACAGAATCCAGCTTCTGTGAGAAGGAAGTGTGTGTCAATTTGGCTGGTTTTAAAGCTTGGTGTGGATACTTTGGAAGGAAGAGTCCAAACTGGAAACCTGAGAATCCTAGAAAAATGAAGACAAAGCCAGATGGAAGGGTGACTGAAGGAAATGGGTAGAGCAAGAGCACTGGACTAAAACAGAAGAGCTCTAGGATATGTGAAGGGTATGAGAAGGTATGAAAAGAACAAGAGAAAAGGCTGTGAATGAAGGATCCAAGTGGGAGATGTGTTCATAGGTGTAGATCCTGATAGGGCTTCTGTAACTCTAAAGTTCAGAAGGGAGAATTTTGTGACCTGTGGCTTACACATTCACTGCAATGTTGGGATAGGATGAGACTGAATCTTTGCAATATTAATTTCATGCAGCCAGCCCTTTCAGCTGCAGGCTTGTAGGATTGTGTAATGTATTTATGCATGCACACACTCATGGAGCTGCCTTACACTGAATCAAGCCATCAGGTCATCACAGTCAGTATTGTCTACTCAGACTGGCAGTGGCAGACAAAGGTTTTCACCTGGAACCTTCTGCATGCAAAGCTGATGCAGACTCTAAGCTGGGAGAACAGGGTTTGATTCCCCACTCCTCCACTTGCAGCTGCTGGATGACCTTGGGCAAGCCATAGTTCTCTCAGAGCTGTCTTTGAAAGGGTAGTTTCTGTCAGAGCTCTCTCAGCCCCACCTACCTCACAGGGTGTCTGTTGTGGGGAAGGGAAGAGAAAGGAGTTTGTAAGCCACTCTGAGACTCCGAGTGAAGGGTGGGGTATAAATCAAATCTCTTCTTCTTCTTTGGAAGGGCGGCCTAGTAAATCCAAATAAATACATAAATAAATCGGTAACTTCACCTCCATTACCATGTCACTTCTGAGTAATAGCGTGCAAAGTGTGGGTGACAGCCAAATGCCCCCCAAACCTTGTCTTCCTTTAATAAATCTTCCCATAAGGAGTCATTCAAGGGACGAGGATTACAAAAATCAGCTATACAGCCTTCAAATTCTTCAGGAAATGTGCTATTGTAAACCTTTCTAAATTTAGAAAAGGTGCCCCTAAAAGCCATTTTTGAATACAACATGTCCAGATGGCAGTGGGTGTCAATAAATCCTTCTTCTAAATACCTGGGCAGGTCATCAGGCAAATTGTGGCCTGCACGGTTAGTAACAGATGAGTCCAATTTGCTTGGTGTGAAGAAAATAGGAATGTATGGTCCTACTCCCATACTTCACCGTCTATGTTTCTTCTCACTGAACAGTGAAGAACCAAGTGAACGTGGCCTACCACGCACATCTTTCAATGAAGATTCTTCATCCTTTGAGGTATTTGATGAAATAACAATGGAGGTATCTGAAGAAATGTGACATAACTGACTAGAATATGAAATACTATCAAATGAAGTATCTTCACAGGGGCTTGAAAAAGGACTACAATGTTCTGGCTTGGGGGTCTTGTCCAATATTTTGCATAGTCTTTCATCTTACGATCATACAGGTGAGGAGGATACAACACAAGTCGACCTCTGTGGCCAATGCTGAAGTGTCTTTTGTTTCAGAAGTACTGTGACCTGGGATAGAATTCTCTTGCAAGAAGATAGCCAATGGTTCTGCATCCTCCATATCAGACCAGTCACTTCCCTCTAAAGGCTCTGTTTCTTGCTCTGTATGCTTTTGGTCTACTTCTGAATGGTGTTCATCCACAAATACAAGTTTTGAAGAAGGTTCAACAAGAACTGTCCTCTGGAAATTCTCAAACTGAATTTTCATTTCACTGTGGCCCCGGTCACATGGGCTGGAAAATGTGGGGGGGGGAGCGTAGTTGTTTGCCCCGGAGCAAACTAATGCACGGCCGCCAGATCACACATCCCGCCGATGTCCCGTGGTTCAGGGGGAGGTGCCGATCACACAGCAATCCTGCGGCATGGCAAAGAAGCGGCGTGGTACGATCACAGCAGCAATGGCTAGGCGCCGCTGCTGTAGCAAACGGGGTTGTGTCTTTTTTTAAACCAAAGTGTGCACACGCACCGCTGGGTGCTTGTGCGCATCCCGTGGAGACTTGCAAAAAAACCCACCTTTGTGCGATGGGACATGGGCAGGCGCCGGATGCCATGAACTACCACTGGAAACGCGATCAGACACCCGCCCTTGCCCCGTGGTTTCCGGAAACTAGTATCTCGGAGGTACTAGTTTTTTATGCCGCATCTTCGGCGGGAAGCCTCGGGTTAGTCATGGGAGCTCTACGCTTTCCAGATGTTGCGGTGTGATCGCGCCCGGAAAATCCACCTATCTTCTGTCTCTGTAGCATGGCCAATGCTCCGTGTGACCGCAGCCTGTCTATGTCAACTGAGTTGGGGGCAGTACACTGTTCTTTTGTCACATTTTTCTGCTTTGTGGAAGCACCAGATTCTTTTGCAGCAGTCTTCTGATTGCTGCTCCCAGACTTGAACACTTCTTCGCCTTCATGTCTTGCGCCTTCAGAGACACGCCTTGAGTTGTTTTCAGGTGTCCAAGATTCTTTTTTACTCAGTCTGGCGCAATCAGTTTCTCCAGCAATTTTACTTTGCTTTTTGCTCCCCTTGAAGTCTTGAAAAGTTAGCCACATCTTCGGAACTGCTGTTGAATCTATTAAGTTTTTTGGGGGGGTTGCCCCAAATTAATGTCTTCTCTTGCTGGACTACTCTGGTTTTTCAGTTCTCGTGTAAGCTCTGGTTCATCTTCAAGTCTCAGTGTTCCAGAGGCATGCCTTGAGCTGCATCCTGGCCTGGTATCCTCTTTTCTACTGTGATTAGAACTGTCATTTTCTTCTTTTACACTAGCTTTCTGAAAACTGGATTTCGGTTTAAATTTCTGCTTTTCTTTCTGATCTTGAAACTACAGATACACGTCTTGAGCTACCATCTGACCCATGAGAGTCTTTTTTTTTATCCTGCTGGACACAGATACTAATTTGTTCTTTTTGTGTAGTTTTGCTACAGCTGGGATCTTCTCCCCCTGCAGACTGATGTCTCAAGTTGTCCACTGGTCCAGAAGCTTCTTTTCTGCAATGAAGGCTGTTCATGTGAATTCCATTTGGAGATGCTGCATCTCGTTTGGCTGGGAATGCTTTCCCTAAAGCACCTAGCTGAGCTTTTCAGTAAATTAATGCAGCTCCCCAGTTCTCCATTTTCTTACGGCTATATTCAGGCCCTGCATCCTTTGATACAGGGTGCTGTGTACAAGGTTTTGGCCTGCATCACTGCAAGCGTCTTGTTTAGCCTCATGTTTCAAGGCTTCCGAAACCACACTTCTCTTGGACATTTCAAAAACAGAACGGTTTACAAGATGCACTCCTCTGGAAAAGGAAAAACTCTGGGCCTCTTTAACCACATTGTCAATTTCATCATCAGTTTCAAAGTCATCAGTGGAAGGCTCTTCTGCTGCAAATGAAGTTCTTGAGAACACTTTATAAGAAGATTCTGGAGAGTGCAAGATCTGAGTCTTTCTGAACACAGCTCTCTTGTTGGCCAAGCTGCTTTTAGGGGAAGGATGAGGAAGTCCTTTGGTGGACTTGAAATATTTGGTGGGTGAGCCAACAGATGAGCTGTCCCATTCCGTTTTGCACCTCCTGTTTGGCTGCATTGATGGTGGCTTATTGGCACACAATGGTGCGCTCTCCCACTATCTTTATTCCTCTGCAAAGCTTGTGGCAACACCAACGCACAGGAAAAGAGAAATGTGGAGAGGGGAAGGGGGGGACAGTGGGGTTAGAGGGACTGACTCAAGGCCAGTGCTACAATTGGTCATCTGTGGCTCACTGAGGTGAGGCTGAGCTGGCGCCCACCATGTGATTGAAGCGAAAGGCAAAAGCCGGAAGTGAAATGGTGGAATTCCCTATGTCACTTCTGGGTAAACCCCAGAAGTTGATTCCAAGAGTTATCCTGTCATTTTTTTTTACCCCATGACCCCTCCTCCAGTTCTCCTGCTGGTCGCCAGGCTCAGTCTCAGCCTGGCAGGCCTATTTTTCACCCTCCTTCCCTCCCTCCCTCCTTCCTTCCTTTTTATCCCACAGCTTGACAAATTAAGCACAGGTGATGGGGTGGAAGCCAAAGGTTGCCCACCATGAGCAGGCCACTGAAATGCCTACTAGGAAATCATAGCTAGACCTTGGAGTCCACACATGATCTGCAAGTAATGGGGGCTATGATTCAGTGCCAGAGGATTACATGATTAGTCCCTCCAGTGGAGATCTCAGGGAAGCAGGTGTTGATAAAGACCTTCCACGTACCATTCTGAATGGACAGCACTGAGCTAGATGGTCCAGCTAGCTCTAAGGCAGCTTCATATGATATGCAAATCTTTTTTTACATTTAATCAATGAGTCAATTTAAGTGCAGGTGATTGATCTACTAACATTATTTAACCAGGCAACAGCCAACGTCTATGTTTCCCAGGGGCAGCATGAATGGGGTTGGTTTCTAAGCAAATGATAAAGAGGTAATCTCTAAGGTAAGCAGAACAGATGGGACTGTTCATTCCATGTGATTTACCTGGACCAGCAAGCTCATCGGGCTACAATTAAAACAATCCAATTGTAAAATAGTCCATCTTTTTCAGCTGTAGATAACGCCTCATAAAAGGAAACCTAAGGCAGTCATTTTTTTTACACAAGGCCTTAACTTTTAAGTAGCAACTTTCCCAGACTGATTTACAGCCCTCAATAAATGTGTCAATTTCCCCTCTTTCCAGCCCTAGATTTTGTTTTTCTATATCTCATTGTGCCAAGCAGCCAAAAACACAAAAGATGAGGAGGGGTTTTGTGGGAGGTGGGTTTTTTTTATAATATTGATTTCTCTTAGAGACATATGATCAGTCAATCAACATTTCAATAATTTTATGTTGTTTTTCTTTGAATAGCATTGAGAGCAACGGGGGGAGGGGGGTCTAAACAAACCAGTGCCTATTATCCTACGTCCAGGCTTCTATAGAACTACATCTATGCAAAAGTAGAATAAATGCTTTTCCCAAACAAAGAAACAAGACAACTGCATGCTTCTTTTATAGATTGTTCTTTAGACCCATATTGCTTTGGACTTTTAATGTAAAACGGTTTCCCTTCGACATGTGGAGGGAACAAAAGAACTCGTTACACTTGTGACAACATGCAGCATCTCCAATTCAAAACACAGTGCATTTTTTAAAAAAATATATGCATTGTGTATTCTCTTTTAATGAGTTGAAAGCATTCAGTTCCCCTCCCTCTAGTTTGCCTCTGATGTGTACACTGCCAGAAATACCCTGTGGTGTGAACATTAAAGGGACAGGTCTACGGTATGCCATTACTTACATGAAAGACTTACTAGCATGAAATATTTCTACTGACCTAAAATAAATATCACTAGCTGCTAATAATTACTACTGAAATGAAACAAAAAGCACACTTGCATGAGAGGGAGAAACCATACAGAGGCAGTGCATGCTTTGCATAGATCACTGACCTTGGAATGGTATGCCCTGAGTTCCAGTATAAGTATATGTGTTCATATTGGAAGGAGGAATGTGTTCTGAAGGTTTAGGTTTCCCAGGCACATGTGGGACCAATCCAAGCATGCAGAGAAATTGAGCTTAGAGCTTCCCCCTGTGCCTTTTCCCTGTTTGAGATGGTCACAGGAGGGTGCTATTTGCCTGGGGGGGGGGGCTGTGTACTGATAGCTACACTTTCAATTTCCAAATTGAGGCAAAAAGCACCCCCAGGGCTGTTTCAAGTCAGGAAAATACTGCCAGAAAGAATGTCTAAATCCCCTCTCTTTGCTTGTGCCATGCTCCTAAGCATTTGTTGTTGTTGTTCAGTCACACAGTCAAGTCCGACTCTTCCTGACCCCATAGACCACATCACACCAGGCCTGACTTCCCTCATGCTCCGGAGTCTGCTCCATATGCTTATCTAATTCCCTCTTGAAGCTGTCCATGCTTGTAGCTGCCACCGCCTCCTGTGGCAGTGAATTCCATGTGTTAATCACTCTTTGGGTGAAAAAGTACTTCCTTTTATCTGTTCTAACCTGACTGCTCAGCAATTTCATTGAGTGCCCACGAGTTCTTGTAGTGTGAGAAAGGGAGAAAAGTACTTCTTTCTCTACCTGCTCTATCCCATGCATAATCTTATAAGCCTCAATCATGTCACCCTTCAGCTGTCGTTTCTCCAAGCTAAAGAGCCCCAAGAGCTTTAATCTTTCTTCATAGGGAAAGTGTTCCAACCCTTTTATCATTCCAGTTGCCCTTTTCTGCACTTTTTCCAATGCTATAATATCCTTTTTGAGGTGTGGTGACCAGAACTGTACAAAGTATTCCAAATGAGGTCACACCATTGATTTATACAGAGGCATTATGATAGTGGCTGATTTGTTTTCAGTTCCCTTCCTAATAATCCCCTGCATAGTGTTAGCCTAACTGCTTTATGTAGAGCAGAGGCATTATGAGATATTAATTTTGCGGTGGTGCTGACCAGTGTATACAGGATTCAAAGACCCTCGGAGGAAATCTGGTTACAAATGGAGACGAGGCTAATATATGATGAAAGCAATTGGTTCCTTTTATTTCCTAACTCTAGTTCACATACATATGCAAAAACAGATTCTCACACACATGCATGCAAGATCCTCAGTGTTACAGAAATAGCAAATAGTTACTTTTACTCTAAAGGTATGGGGAAGGGAGTAGCAAATACTTATCTGATCAGAGGCTTGATCTTCCCAATGAAGAATAGGTGAAATAAACAGGCTAACTATAAGTACTCTACTGCACACGGTTGGAACCAGCCAAACACCTGTGGACCTCTAGGCTGCAGTCCACGAGGTCAGAGAGGAAACAAATGATTACAATAGCAACAAGACTGTAAGTTGCTTAGTTAGTGAAGAAGATGGCTAGCGAAGTTCAAACTGTTGAAACTCACTTTATATAGGGGGGCTCTTGGGGGCTGGCATTGATGCCATCCTCCTTGCCCTTCCCACCTGTGGTCCGTCCCAGGACTCTATACTATTGGTTATTTAATAATGACGTGCCTACCTAAGAGGAGTGGGCAATATTGAAATCTAAACCTTTAACTCAGGTGATGCATCTGGTCAAGGTGTGAAGATGGTACCAAGGCAACCTTTGATGTGTAGAGCAATGTGGCCTGGTCTCAAGCCATAAAACGACCATTCAACAGGAAACTGTCCTTTTTGATGCAAACCAGATATCAGGGTTACATGTTTACCAAGAGTTCATCAATGGTGGTTACATCCATGCAAGCTGTTGTTTTGTACTGCTAGCAATGGCGATGCAGCTTCTTCCTCAGGCTGAGCTGTGTGTGTGTCAAACTCTATTTGCATAAACAGCAGGCTAGGAGCCTTTCCGGTCACAGCATTTCAAAGCAAGCAGCTTTCTCCCAACCCATAGGGATTCACAACCACAGTCCAGGTGTGTGTGCATTTGTGTCAGCAACCACAAACATACATACATTTATCACAGAAATAACGCATAGGCCAACAATAGCACTGGCCTTTTTTATTGCTGTCGCAAACTGTCCCAATATTTTCAGTAAATTATCTACTACAACTCCAAGATCTCTCTCTTGTTCAGACTCTGTCAGTTTGGACCCCATCAATGTGTATTTATAGTTAGGATTTTTGGCTCCAATGTGCATCACTTTGCACTTGGCTACATTGAACCCCATTTGCCACATTGTTGCCCACTCACCCATCCTTGACAGATCCCTTTGGAGTGCCTCACAATCCTCCCTGGTTTTCACCACCCTGAACAATTTCATGTCATTCGTAAATTTAGCCACTTCACTGCTTACTCCCAGCTCCAAATCATTAATGAACAAGTCAGAAAGCATCAGACCCAGCACTGATCCCTGCGGTATCCCACTGCTTACCACCCTCCACTGAGAAAATTGCCCATTTATACTCACTCTCTCTTTCCTATTATTTATTTATTTATTTATTTGATTTATATACCACCATCCCCACAAGTGGGCTCAGGGCAGTTTACATCACGTGCCTTGCACATGCTCTACCCAGCTGCTTAGTGTCCTGGCCCCACTGATGGACCTCCTGATGGCACCTGGTATTTGGAATGGCATGCAACAGACAGATAAAGTTGCTTCAGTGTCCAGATTCAGATTGAGGTCCATAACTTGACCATTCCTGGTTTAGCAATGAACCCCCAAAGTAGCTTAGTTGCCTGAGTAGCAAATGTTCCTCGTATTTTAAAGAGCAGGATTAAAAGTCCGAACCATTCCACAGAACATCAGACAGTGGGGCCCAGAGAGGTGACATTTGTTATGGCAGCACACTAGGTCTCTGTAGGTTTAACCAATAATCTTAGGAAAAGGTCACTTCTTTCCTTAGCTCATCTAAGAACCATTATGTAGCAAATGTTTGAGATTAATCAGAAATAAACTGTGAGAAAATGATAAATGAACTACAGATTATCTGTCCCACTAATTGGCCTGAGCAATTAGATTTCATTAATGAAGATTAAGGTGTTAAACACCTCAGTGAGTCATTTCCAATTCCACCTTGGGCGCTTATTTGAACACCTGGGAAACCTCAGTTTTGTACAGAGGAGCTCAAACTGTATCATTTGCTGTTCATCCTCACCTGCTTTTGGGAGGGGGAACATATATTCTTTGTTAGTCAAGATACAGCTATTTGGGACCAAATGAATGTGTGGCAATTTACATTTGCATTGTGTTGAAAAAGAAGCTGAGTCTTCTATTGGTGCTGTCTTTAATGCCAAACAATATAGCAGTCTGTACTTCACAAACCAAGTGGAAGCATGGATTGCATAACAGACGGAAAAAAGAAAGAAAGAAAGAAAAAGAAAGAAAGAAAGAACTATGCTCATATGCCCACAAGTATTAAAGTTAAAAAAAAATCAGCTTTTCTAAAATGCATTTTTCAAAGAGAAGACTTTAGAAGAGAACACATTCATTTCCCTAAGAAGTGTGTTCTGCTGTTACCACAACAGAGCGCTACTAAAGGCCCTGGCATCAGAATGCTATGGCTGGTTTCAGAGATAGAGATTGTCTAGCGGTGCCAGTCCCCCTGGTAGAGGTGGGGGTACCCTGCTGCCAGGCCCCACCCTTTCCCACCAATCAGCTGGCAAGCAGGGGGACTTAGCAGGAGAAAGAGGAAGGCCCAGGTAACATTGCTGGTGATGGGGTGATGTCACTTCTGGCGTGCACCAGAAGTGCTGTCATCATGCCAGCAACATTTGAGTGACACTGTGGTATTTGGGCAAAAACTCTATGGTAGAAGCCATTTTACCATAGAGTTTTTGCTCAAATATCAGAGTGTCACCATGACATGGCAGCTTGATAATGCCTCTTTTGGTGCACACCAGCAGTGATGTAGACATGTCACCAACATTGCTTGGGCTTCCCTTCTGCCCCTGGTATGTCCCCGTCCCCCACTGGGTGCCAAGAGGGACCTGGCAACCCTAAGATTGTCATACACACATACTAACATTCACTTACTGCCATCACTATACCTGACTTGGGATGAGCCCCCATTTTATTCCTCTTAATATATATATTTGTCAATGATTTTGGTTCTCCACTTTTTAAAATGAGTATTTCATTTGTGTGTGTGTGTGTGTGTGTGTGTGTTTGCTTGCTAGCCTGGAAATCATGGTGACTTCTGGTGACTCATAGTCGGGCTATAATTGTTTCAAAGCAGTGGTTTGATATTAACTGCCTCTGCACCCTGGCTCTGGTATTCCTTGGTGGTCGCCCTTCCAAGTACTTGCCAGGGCCGGCCCTGCTTAGCTTCTGAGATTTTATGAGACTGGGCTTGCCTGGGTGGTTCCCCAGTTTCAATTGTCAGTTTAGTTGATTTGCTTTTCTCACATACATTTGTGGTAGGGTGTTTATATGCAACGAATGTCACATGTATACATATAAATTACAGATGATGGGGAAATGTATACATTTCATGGGGGAAATGAGATTTAATAGAAAATGGCATGAAATACTGATGTGATTGTGTTACATAAGGGGAAAAGAAATAGCAAAATTGGGATTTTCAGGCTGAAACAACATGGATGAGAAACTCAAAATCATTATACTCCTGACCATCCAGTTCATAGCCTCTGGTTCTGTGATGCGGCCTGAAGGCCGTCCCACTTTTTAAACGAAGCCTGAGAAACTCTTTGGGTGTGCAGGCTAGCCAAGGGTGAGCAGGGCTGATGCAGCTGTTTAGGCCACTTCCTCGTTGAAGGTTTTCTGCTTGTCTCCCACCTGTTATCCCTAATGAATACTATGCAATAATCTGGTTGCCTGCGATGTGTACCAAGCAACTTTTGTTAGGCTCCCATCAGGTTAGGGAAGTGGCTGTGGCTCAGTGGTACAGCATCCACTTGGCATGCAGAAGGTCCCGGGTTCAATCCCCGGCATCTCCAGTTCAAAGGATGAGGCGGTAGGTGGTGTGAAAGACCTCTGTTGGAAACCCTGGAGAGCCACTGCCAGTCTGAGGAGACAATAATGACCCTGATGGACAGATGGTCTGATTCAGTATAAGGCAGCTTCCTGTGTCCATCAGACTGGCACAAAACACTTCTTTTCCCCAGCTGCTTTACATTGTTCTTCACTCATCTGAGCAAAGCCTCCCCACAAATGTCAACATCCATTCCTCTGTGGTGGCTCCACCTTGTGGAATGGCCTGCTTGAGGAGTGTAGGTAGACCCTCACAGTCATTCCACAAAGTGTGCAAACCAAAAATGTTCAGGAGGGCATCCTCGTAACGGAATTGGTCTGTAGAGGCACCGACCAAGAGGGTGCCAGCATGTAGAAATAGATTTTGTGTTCCACTGCAATTATTATTGTTGCTATCATTTATTATTGTATCACCTATCTTTTACTGCATTGTCTTATAGCTTGTAATTCTAAATTCTGCATTCCTCATACCTTTGCCTTAGGCAGTTTGGTATTCTCATTGTTGCTCACAGTGTCTTTGAATTTTGTATTCCAAGTCCTGTTGCATTGTTGATTGGCTGTCTTATGCTGTATGATTACATTTTTTCTCTTTCTTAATGATCTGTCTTGACTCTCAGTGAGAAAGGTAGGCACTAAATAAGCTATAAAGGCTGATGGTGATCATTTCCTTTGGACTAGGCAGGCAGGGATTTTGTGGCTTGCTATAGTATATGTTGGCAACTGGTGATCATCCTGAGGCACCTATGGATGAAGGCTCATTCGCAAACTAGCCCATTGTTGACTCGATCAGTTGGGTGAGTTGGAAAAGGAATGCCCTTGGTGCCAAACAGCATTGACCAAGTCAATAATTGCTGAATGGAATATAGGAGGAGGGAAATTAGACCTTACACCATTCAGCATTTGTTTTTATGTGCAGGCAGGGACAAACAAAGCCACTGGAGTGCTGGTCAAACTTAGAGCCAGTGTGGGTTTGCTGGAATGCTGGAAACCAGTTCAGGAAAGGGTACAATTCTGATGTAGATCAGCTATTAATAAAGCTTAGTTGAACACAGCTCCTGTTATCTCATGTATTCAGTTTGGGTGCTGCTAAAAAAAAACAAAAAAACACCTCAGCTCACCCACATCAGGGCCCTGTGGGATTTGTTACAATTCTACAGAGCCTGCAAGCAATGTTCCCTGTAAGCTGTAGAGCCTTGTGAGCAAAAATTCTACTTTGTGAGCTCCTGGCATTAAAGTTGTGAGAAAGCAACTTGGCTACTGCATAAATTAGTTTGCTCTGGAGCCATCCTTCCTGAGCCAAGACAAAAATGTGTGAGCTGGAGGCTAAAAACCTGTGAGCTAGCTCACACTAACTCATCTTAGAGGGAACACTGCCTGCAAGGCAGAGATGTTCCACCAAGCATATTGTTGAGGACAACAATGGTTTTAACGGTGACCAGCTCCAACAACTATCTGCTCCACTACCTGCTTCCATCCCCCTCCCCCCATTGGGGGGACTAGAATTGGATTATGGTGCCATGTGGGGGGGTTTAATTTAATCTGTAGATTTGTATTTTAGACTCTTTAACTGGAGTTTATATGTTTTATAGAACTATGTTGTGAACTGCCCTGAGCCTGCTCACATGGAGGGCAGTATAAAAGTCTAATTAAATAAATAAATAAAAATTTATGCTCCCTCTCTCAGAGCTCAGAGAGAATCAGCTGCCCCCGTCCTTTGATGCCGTCACCAAGTGCCTGTGGTTTCTTCCAGATTGCCTCTTGGGGCTCCTACAACCAGTCAGCTCAAACAGGAGGCTCAGAGGACCAGGATCAGCTTTATGATTGTTCTTCTTAGGGACTAATCACGATGCCACCTTGCTGCAATGTCTAAAAACTTCTCTCCAACTTCTTCCAGGGCCGTGGGTGCCACTTTCCTCATCATTTGTTCTATCTTTATCCCTTAGCAAAAAAAAAAAAATCTTTTCCACTTCTGGCTCTTGGAGCTGTGGTGGCTCAAGTGGTTAAGATGCTGAACTGCAGGCTGTGGAAGGTCGGTAGTTCAGCAGTTCGAGACCCAGGTGCTGCATGACGGAGTGAGCTCCCGTCTCTAGTTCCAGCTCCTGCCAACCTAGCAGTTCGAAAGCAAGAAATTGCAAGTAGATAAATAGGTACCACTTCGGTGGGAAGGTAACAGCATTCCTTGCACCTTGGTGTTTAGTCATGCCAGCCACATTACCACGGAAACGTCTTCGGACAGCACTGGCTCTTTGGCTTTGAAACGGAGATGAGCACTGCAACCCTAGAGTCGGACTCGACTGGTTTTCGAGCAAGGGAACCTTTACCTTTAATCTGGATCTTAGAAAGAGTCTTGCTTTCCGGAGTCTTACTTTAAAGGAGGGGGTGGGTTCCCCCCCCCCCCCGATCTGTAAGTTTATTTGCTCAATGTACGACGGCTACATAATCTCACATTCATGTATTTTGTTTTTGTTTCTTTTAAACTCTCATCATGACCAAATAGTAAATGATGATGGGATTTCTGAAAGGTGCCAGAGCTGGAAGGCAAACAAAATGATCCCTTCCATCTTCATATCTTCAAAGTTCATTATTCCTAAAGTCATGGCATGTTAAGGTGCTTCCTGATCCAGAGCATTTGGGATCACTGCACGTAGCTCAAATATTCCACCAGAAAGAAATTTCTTATCAAATTTCTCACTAGCGATTCTTCTCTGAAAATTAAATGTCATGCATGGCATAGGGAGGTAGGGACAGGCAACTGGATCACTGGGGGTTAATCCTGCCCCTGGGGTTCCAACCTGGCCTCCTGTATTGCTTCAATCCAAACCCTATTAGTTATTCTCTCAACAATTTTTGGCTCTCCATTTTCGGCAGGAGATTCATTTGTATGTGGTGTATGGTTTTAATACACAACTGACATATATAATGCATGTCATTTATACATGGAGTATACTGGTAGCACTTCGATGTGGATGTTTTGTTCCACCTTGGCTCTCAGATTGGAGTGGGGAGGTTGGACTATCTACATGCCATTGTCGTCCAATTGTCCACTTTCTAGGGTTTCCCCTGCTTCACTTTCATATTTCCCAAACCTGCTTTGGTTCATTCTTTCCTAAAAGACTGCAGTCCATGTAGATTTGAATGCCACTGAGGACAGGAAAGTCCAAATCTTCAAACCTCCCACCCACATCAGCTATTTTGCTCGAATTATCAGTCGAAACTGCAGGAATGCAAAGTCATCCCTATCCAGAGGAAAGAGAAATTTAGCCCTCCTACCTTCCCTCACCCCTTCCATGGCTCTGATGGGTTCCCTGTTTATGTATGTCCTCTGTTCACTCCAATATATAAATCAAGACAGAGACAGGAGACTCAGACGTTTAAGTACATAAGAGGAGAACTCTTCCAGACTACTGGCTGCTGTTCACATAGGGCGAAGAAGAAATTTGCCAGAGTCTCAGCTTACATGGGGATGATTCAGTGTAGCTGGATCTCCAGCCTTTGCTTCATCAAAACGAAGTGAATGATGATGATGATACATTTGTGATGTTTTCACATGTTCAAATCATTATACATACATTACTACCTTGTAAGCCTCTGAACAGTCCTGTAAAGTAGACCAGAATTATTACTATCCCCGTATTGCAGATGAGTCCCTGACCTGAATAGTGCAGGCTAGCTACCCTGATCTCATCAGATCTCAGAAGCTAAGCAGGGTCGACCTTGACTAGTATTTGGATAGGAGACCTTTAAGGAATACCAGGGCTGTGACACAGAGGGAGGCAATGGCAAACTACTTCTGAACATCTTTTGCCTTCAAAACACTACCGGGGGGGGGGGTCACCATAAGTCAGGTGTGACTCTATGTCTAAAACAGTTGAATATGAGGAGGATTAAAGCTAAGAGAGAGTGGCTTGCCTAACACACCCTAATGGCTTGGGGAAGATTCAGACTCCTGATTTGCCTTTCCATCTCCTAGTCACTCAACTACAACAACTCCAGCAGCTATTGTCATTCAAATCAGTCCTGGCATAAGGAACATCACACCTTCAGGCTATCAGGTGTCAACTGCCAATACCCAATGATTAATGCCACGCGCAGCGTCTGCCAGACCGAGGGGTTAGCGGTACTCTGTTTGGAAAGTGCAACTGTCTGTGTTTATAACTCCTCCAACCAGCTGTCCCTGAATTAAACACTTCCAATAAAGTTAAAACAGCTCATTTAAAGAACAGCTTAACACATGGTTTGCAGCCAGCATAAAACAGATTGAAGAATCAACTGCTACTGTGTTTGTGCACCCATGTTTTTCCCTGAGCTTTTGGGGACTTGAAACTTATTCCAATAGCCGTTAAATCCACTCTCTATTTGTGACAAAACTTATATTGCATCCCAATTAGTATTTTACTGATAATGGGTTACATCTTGGCACAGGAGGTGGGTTTTTTCCCCTAAGCAAATAACACCAGAGACTGTGTCTTTACAAACAGGCTTATATGTGTGGTAATGATATGACAGCATATGGCTCCAGACACTTTTTCATCAGTAGAAGACATCTGGAACCATGAGAGGGGGGTCTCCTTGGAATGACTTATAAGCAGCCACCAAGCACAGGGTTTCTTCAGCTGAGGAAGACCTCCCCCATGATGGTAATGCCTGTTTCCCTCAATCTCAAGGAAGTGGTATTGCCTACATCTTCAGACATCTGCCCAGGAACTCCCTCAGCTCTGGAGATGAAGAATGAGACATTGAAGTGGATCCATCCATTCTCCAAGGAGCTTTTTTCTAGCTTAAGGAGACATCCTCCAACTTAAGTGGCTCTTCCTTCAATAAGAAGTCTTCTTAAGTGGAGCGATCAGATAGGAGTAGAATGCATCCCCATCAAGGGCCCAAGAGTAACTTAGACAAGAGGCCAACAGTGCAATCCTAAATAACTACATCCTTCTAAACTCACTGAATTCAATGTGCTTAGAGAGATATAACTCTGTTTATAGACCAAAAGTACAGGAAGCCACATAGCATATGAGAGTCAGTAGATGGCATCCTACCTTAGGCTGGAGAAAGTTCCTCCAGCCTAAGGAGCCTTCACCATTGACGGAAGTGCCAGTTAAGTTGAAGGACATTTTGTTTCAGTACTGACAAGCAAAACAGGCAAGTTGAGTTTCTCAAGCACTTTTCTTCCACAGAAGAAGGAGGAGGAGGAGAGGAGGAGGAGGAGGAGGAGGAGGAGGAGGAGATTGGATTTATACCCTGCCCTTCACTCAGAGTCTCAGAGCAGCTTACAAACTCCTTTCCCTTCCCACCTCCACAACAGACACCTTGTGAGGTAGGTGAGGCTGAGAGTTCTTTCGAGAACTGCCCTTGAGAGAACAGCTCTGAGAGAACTAGTGTAGAGATGGTGCTGCCATGTGACATTCCGCCTTCCAACAAAATAGGAGGGAAGTCATATGGAAGAAGTGAATCACAGGTCTTATGGCCAGAGGCAAGAGCATAATTCCCTAGTTACTCAGGTCACTGAGTCACAAGCTTATACAGGAGTGTTTGCCAATTGGACCATCCTATCAAGACGCTTGCTTGCTTGTCAGTTCCATCCTTTGGTCAGAGGTGATGGGCAGATCGAATCTCTGCATGACATCCTTCAAGCTCAGGCTTCAGGGCTGATGTCCCAGAATCCTCTGCATATTGCTGGGGTTCCATAGCAGGTGTGGCAAGTTTCCATGGAAAGCAAGGATGCATAGTTATATTTTACTTTCTTTTTCTTTGTTTCAACCTTTTTGGTTACCTTTTCCATGGCAAGCAAGCCAATTTGAAAAGGTTCCCTAAAGGTAGTCGTCGTTGAGTGCTTCTTTCCCAGTCTCTGAATTTGTCTTGAATATAATGTTTTCTTCCAGCAAATATATCATGCAGTCATTTTTAAAGGAGAGCTACACAGAAAATATTGTGTGATCTTAGCAATAATCTTTGAATTTAAACCTTGGTTGATGCTATTGGGTGAAAAAACAATAAAGAGAAAAGCATATCCCTCTTTTCTGCCTAGTCCAGTCTCCGTGGGGAAACTTTAAGGTTTCCTGTCGCAGAGAAAAATATGACTCAATTAATATACTTGTTTCAGACTGACTTGGGGGGGGGAACAGTGCAATCTGACTTTGCAGAGAGCCTGGTTTATGAATTAAGAACTGACTGCAAATACCCAAGCAAGGTATTTGCTAGGACTAGAAACATCAAATCTTCTTGGGGAAAAGTTAACAGGGTACAGAGACAGCAATACAAAGACAGAGCTTTTCTTTAATACTACCCGTCTCTTTCTTTCCAGCACCATTAATGCACATGGTATTTTACAAAACAATATTTATTTGCTCCTTCGCTTGGAGTGTTTACTCCATGTTGTTCCACCAATAATGGCACCCAAGGAGCTTCCAGACTATGAAACTAGATGAATGAATTGCAATTCACCAAAAGCAAAGGAGGGGGGGGATAGATCCTTACTCCAAGAAGATTTAATATCTAGGGTTTATCCTAAGGGGGGTTTCCCTCCACAGAAATGTAGCACCAGCCACCCCCAGTTTATGAGTACACACTAGGTTTTTTTACCCAAAGGAGAAGGCTAGGGGAGATGAAAGAGAATGTATGCAATAATACATTGTTCCATAATACCATTTCATTTCAGTGTATTGGAGGTTTTCTCCTTCAACCTCATTTGAAGTAGATAGGGTCCATGAGAGCTCAGTATGGTGGGAGGAGATAAACAACTGGAAATTTACTTCCTTCAACAGGCGGGATCACACTGTTTAAAGTCAGGTTGTCATCCATAGTAGGGTTGCTGTCCTCCAAGTGGTCCCAGAGATCTTGTAACCATGTGTGTTTGCAATTGCATTTGTCTGTACTGTGCTAAATGCTGTGTCTGTCAGATGTCTGTGTATCTGTGCATTTGGGACTCAGGGATTACTGATGTGCTTTGCTGCAATGTTTGTATGCTTTGCTGTACATCTCCTGCCTGCACCTATCACATAGCATCTCCCCTTTTCCTGATTTATTCTCTCCTTTCCACCTTTATTTGCTCCCCTGTCTTCAGCTTTCCCTCCTTCCCTCTCCCTGGTAGCTTCCACCCAGAAAATTATGGCCTGGTTGCATGGTGCCAGCTAACTCTAAAAATCTAATTATGAAACATACAAAAATATGCATGTATTTATTAAACACAAATTAAAATAACAAATAAGGGCCCATACAAAGGCTGATAAAATAGACCTAACGCGTTTCGGCCTTCACAGGCCTTCCTCAGAGGTCTAATGCAAATACAACATACACTTTTATTGTTTCTGGAGAAGTACTACTGGACATGTGATTGCACTGGAGGTTTCACTTGTAGTTTTGCCCAGTGGTTAAACTTTGGAAGTAAGTTAATGGGTTTTTTGTTTGATAAGATAATTACAATATATTTATTGGTTGTAGTATATGTATCTAATCTTCTATTTCTTTTATGTTTACAGCAATTTTTTCTGGTCTGTATTTCATATTTTGTATATGTTTGATTGTATATATTTTTACATATTAGCCAATATGTTCTATTTGCATTAGACCTCTGAGGAAGGCCTGTGAAGGCTGAAACGCGTTAGGTCTATTTCATCAGCCTTTGTATATTTGTATTTTTATATTTGTATATGAGGTATGAATGGGCCCTTATTTGTTATTTTAATTTATGTTTAATAAATACATGTATATTTTTGTATGTTTCATAATTAGATTTTTAGAGTTGGCCCTCTTCTATTCTTGACTAACCTTTTTAGGTTCTGAATTCTAGGTTTTAGGTTCAGGTTTTTTTCCCCTTTCCCTTTTTTGTCCTTGCATGGTGCCAGCTGCCAGGCCAAGCCCTGTTTCACAGTGGGGAATTTGCAAGAACTGGGGAGACATCTCAGTTTCCCCTGTATCCCCTTCCCCACACTATTTCCTCTTTCC
>NW_015160914.1:57233-133008 GCF_001447785.1 Gekko japonicus
TCTTTCCCTCTTCTTGGCAACTCCCATACCCTCATCTTTCCATGCATCCTTCTCTCTTTCCTATTCACCAACCAACCAACATTTTATTCACCCCTCATCTTTGGCTATATTTATTATTTCATTTATACCCTGACTTTTTCCACAGTGGAGACCCAAAGCATCTTACATCATTCTCCTCCCCTCTATTTTATCCTCACAACAATTCTGTGAGATAGGTTACACTGAGGATGAGTGACTGATCCAAGGTCACCCAGTCAGCTTCCATGTCAGAGAAGGTATTCAAACCTGGGTGTTTCAGATCTTGGTCTGAAACTCTAACTATTCCACACTGGTTGTTGTGGGGTGGCTGCTGTTGTACAGTAGCCAGCATCTGGGCCTGCATGAGTCAGTAGCAAGCAGCCTGGTGGTTGCTGCTGGGCCTGGCCTCCAAGAGTCCTCCCTCAAAGGCCAAAAAAGCCCTGGAAAGGGCCCCATCCCCTCCCCTGCCTCTCTGCCTTTTACTGATAGGAACTAAGGCTGGAATGCTGGCAGCACTATTAGAGTTCCTTAGCAATCTTTACAATGGTCACTCCAGAGGGCATTTGTTTCTTAAAGCCACAGGCACTGCTGTTGCCCTGCAAGGCACTTATTAGTGATATTAAGGCTTGGACTGTGCCAGTAGTGTGCAAAAAGGGACTGAATTGTGTGGTGACCCAAAGATGATGCCAGTTATAGACACACACACACACACAGAAGAAGAAGGAAGCCTTCCTATAAGATGATGTGCCTATGGTTTCAGAGGTTATCTATCCTCTTACCTACTGTAAGAGGAACCAGCTCCCTAGCCACATGAAGCACTGAAAGTCAGCCATGCCAAGGCAGAAGACCTAAAACAAAGGATTTAAACTCCATGCAGAGTTTCCTTCTCTGCATGCAGGCAACATCCCCTTCCCCCCACCCAGCTGCACCTAGCTGAAGCAGCCGCCATAAGACAATCAAGGAATGTCCATGACAATGACTCTGGCCACATGAGTAATCATCCCTCCAGGTGCTACCGTCATGCCCAGGATTACTAGATCTGAATATTGACCACCACCCCTTAGACCCTTCCCCCTTGACCCGAGGTCCAATCAGTATGTTTTTGGGGACAGACTAATAGGAGGTGTGCCAGGGGATGTGGCCAGCCTAGCCCCCCCCATACCACCTCATAAAAGAGGGCAACCTGCCATGCTCATTCTCTTGCTCTCTCTCTCTCTCCTATACCCACCCTAACTCCACGACTCACAGTTGCGCAGCCAGAATCTCCATGTGTCTCTGCCAGTTCAGGACACGACCCCATTACCCCATAGTCTCCCTTATTTTTCCTAAGGATTACTTCATCCTGCTGAGGAAAACGAAAGTATTGCCCTCAACAATTATCCTGCTAATGCAAATGTGCTATCCTCTTCTCTCTCATTTTCCTAGAGCTGTGTAATTGTGAGTGTGTTTGAATTATTGTATGCTTGTGAAATATCCTCAGTAAACGAAACCATTTTATACTGAAGTCAGCCTTTGAGTCTATTTCTGGTGTGTCTGGAAGACGTGGGACCCCTTGTATACATAGGTGCTTGCCCCTTATTTGCCTATTGCCTCGTGTAGAATCATAATTCCCCAAAGACCATCAATAATTTGAGGCAATCTGGCTAACACTGCTGCTGTTATTTGGAGGGTTTTAACCCCCAAATGTTTTTTTTAAAATATATTTCACATTTTTCTGAAAACCTAAGGCTTTTCTTAGGTTTGCAAAAAGATTTGTCTTGGCTGTTCATGTCTCCAGGCTGAACCTGGCAAGTTAATGGAAGATCAGGAGGAGGGACAAGGGGGAGGGTAGCTAACAGTATGATGGCACTTCTGGGAAAAATCAAGAAGTGACATCATGCCTCTCTAGGAATTGCTGGAAACTCTGTGGTTTTAACATAGAATTTCTGGGTTTATTAGAGGCATGACATGACTTTCAGGTTTCCCCCAGAAATGACATCATGCCATTTGCCCGATGGTCATTTAAAAAAAAATTGCCCCACCACTGCTCTGAGTAGTGGCAGGAAAGAAGAGCTGGGAGTGTGGGATCCCACATTCCCACTGGGTGGCTGGCAGCCTTACTGGATTTAAGTACCCACAGGTGTTGCCATATTTGCCACATTGAGATATATTGATATGATAGAAGGCCAGCCACTCTGAGTACCAATCCATTCTTGAAATATTTCCTCTCTCTCATTTTCTGCTTCCTCCCCCCAAATAATATGCAGTGTCTCTAAGGATGATCTGTGACTATGCTACAAACTGCCGCCAGGTAGCTTATATAAATACTGTTAGCTAATGTTATTGCCCAGCCTTCCATAGATGGAAGAGAAGGGCACAGAACTAATAAGATGAAAATGTACAATCCTTTTATAGGCCTTAGTGGGCTTATAAAATTTACAGTCCATGTAGCTCCCTAGCCACAGCTTCCAAACACCTGGGACACCAATCAGGACTCCTCTTTTGCATTTTACTAGCAGAAAAATCATTTCAAGGCAAAATTTTATTGGTACCCATTAATAGTGGTGTTCTCCAGGGACTGATTCAGAAGCAGTATATATCTGTTGCCCTCCAAGCCATCTCAACTCTGGGATCAGCAGTTCTCTCAGACTCTGATGTTCAAATTCAAATAATGTTCCCTTTTTTTATTAGACAAATTCATGATGGATAGTCTAAATGGTTATTAGCCATGATAGCTAAATTGAGCTTCCATGTTCAGAGCCAGCCCATGCCTATAGTGTGGCTAATGGGGCTCTGCCCCCTTCCTTAAAGGTCCAGCCCCACAAGATTCTTTGAGAGTTTTTTAGAAGAATCGAGGGGAGCGTTTTTTAGAAGAATCGAGGGATCCTTCAAATATTTTTGAGAAGAAGTGGAGGATGGTGCACACCCCTGTCCCTCCTTTCTTCAAGATTTAACAGGCCCTCCAGCAGATTGGCAGGCCACATGCTCCCTGTTGATCAGCTGCAAGGTCCTTTAAATCTTGCAGGGGGGTAGGGAATGGGGTGAACATTGACAGTCTGGCTTGGGGGCAGATTGTAGCTGACATAAAAATAATGGCAGCCCCATCAGGGGGGAAAAATTGCCTCACAATCCTGGCTATGGGTCTGGTTCCAACAAAGGAGGAAAATCATTAAATTCATGCCCTTCTTGTAAGCCCCCCAAGGCATATGGGTGGTCACCGCTCACAGCATTGCTAGATTAGATGGTGATATGGTCTAATTCAATAAGGTAATTCTTATGATTATGGGGATTTTCCCATATAAAATTTGATATGTTTTTAAAAGACAATGATCAGAATCCAAGGAAACTGTACACTTGTTCTATATATCCATCAGAGCTCAAGGCTTCTGCTTCTCTGATTGGGTGCAGTAAAGAAGAAGCTGGAGACCAACTGGTGATGAAGGTGCATAAAGTTTACTTAGAGATAATGGTGAATATTTACACAGAGATATACAGACTGTCTTACAGCATAACATACCTTATTTGGAGAGAACTAAGTCCCCCACCCAGCTTATCAACTAACAGGATGAACTAATTTCCTACTCTAACAATGCTAGAAGAGTAACACCTAGTAGTTTAACACCTGGCTGTAATTGCCTTAACCACTTAGCATGACAGCTAAGACTTACACATAGATCATACTGATCGAGATCCAGTAACTGCTTGCTACCTCAACCTAGACATATATCTCAATAATCCCCCATCTCCACCATCGTGCCATGCTGTTTTTGAAATAGTTGGGGCATTCCAAACAGTTTATCTCATGAATTAATATGTGGGATTATTTTAGGCTGAGTTCAGACTGGCAGTTTGCCCCGATATAGGCACAAACCAGAAACGTTTCACAAACGGATTAAAGGGGCCGTTCACACAGGCACATCTGTCAGGCGTTCCCCAGCTGTACTCAACCCGTCTTGTAACGCTTCCCTCCCGAGTTTAAAAGATACCTGGCTGCAAACCCTGGAAAGCGCGATTATCCCACGTCCATCCCACTTCCCGGAAGTGTGAACGCGAAAAGTCATGATCTGGTAGGGATGTGCTTATGAGCGCACATAACCGGATTACCAGAAAAAGCCACTTACAGCCGCACCTCCAGGCCAACAGTGTGAATGCTCCCTTGCGCCTCCTCCCCAGTATGCTCCCACATCAGTCAGTGCAGTGTGACCGGGAATACCCGGAACAGTTTGTTCCGGGTCTTTTTTGCCACAACTCCCTCCCGCTTCAAACTGCCCTAGTCAAAGAAAAAGAATCACAATTTCTGCAAAACTTGTAAAGCCCTTGGAGTGAGGGAAGGGTAAAGCAGCTGTAAACCAACTTGCATTTTATTGGAAGAATAACTGGGCTAAATAGCCTTATGTTTGCTAATTTTTAACATTCTTGAGCCGTTACACTTAAGCAAGCATCTGAATCATGTTAGAGATAGGTGGAAATAGGCTTCATAGGGGCTGAATCCCTGCCTCTCACCTAAATTTTACAAATCTTATTTTAAAATTTAAGGAATGTTAGGTGTTAGGTAGTTTTGAGGAGGTAGCCTTGTTAGTTCATAGCAGCAGAACAAAATTCTAGTCCAACTGCACCTTAGAGACCAACAAAATTTCCCAGGATATAAGCTTTCATGAGTCAAAGCTCATTTTGTCAGGTACAAGTAAGAATGATGATCCATCTGCCCATGTATCCAGATCAGAAGACGGGAGGGGTATTGGCAAGAAGGGCTAGTTAGAATCAAAATGCAGAGATATAATGCAAAGCTTGATTAAAGCAGGGAGATATGCATAGCAGTGCAGAAAATTAGCATCCATAATAGCATAAGAATCCTATGTCCCTATTCAGCTTACTACTTGTTGGTAGTAAAAAGTGCCCTCAAGTCACAGTCAACTTATGATGACCCTGTAGGGTTTTCAAGGAAAGAGATGTTTAGAAGTGGTTGCCATTGCCTGCCTCTGTGTAGTGACCCTGCCCTTCACTGGTGGTCTCCCAACCAAAGAACTAACCTGCTTAACTTCTGAGATCTGATGAGACCAGGATTGCCGGTGCCTCCAGGTCAGGGTACCTGAACTTGTTAATGGATTCTGGTTCAGCAATCTCACATTATAATCTGCCTTAAAGATTCTCTGTAGGAGAACTGCCACTTAGGCCAGCAGTTGAATGTCCTGGAAGACTAAAATGCTCTCCCACTGGTTTCTGAGTATTGTCATTTTTAATGCCCGTTATTCCTTTGCTGTCCTGCTTGTCTGATACAGACTGTAGAAAAGTACTGTTGACCCTTAATGGTTTGTGCAACATTGAAAGAGGAGGATATTTAAGAATGTGGAACACAGTTGTTTCCCCAAATGATAAGTGGGCCTTACCTCTTTGGTGAAGTTTGCACAGAAGATAGGTGTTGCTGTGGGAGGAAACTTGATAGATCTGCCTGCAAGACAGCAGGCATGATCTTACCAAAGATCAGATATATAGCCTAAGACCTAGTTAGACTTCAGATAAGAAGTGTGGATTCAGTCTATATAAAGGCCTATTTCTAGTTATCACCAACATAAGTGAACCTTCACGTAAGGGGTACAGCTCAAGAATGTCGGTGCTGTTCATGGCAGCAATAGTATTGCACAATATCAGAGGTGACTCAGATAGGAATCTTATTCCACACGTGCTTCTCCCTACAGGAAAATAGGCTGCAATTCAAGAGGTGTCACTCTGAATCAAGCTGTGTTGTGTCATGGCTGGCCTTGGACATGCCATTCTTCCTGGGCACATCATTTGGGTGGTTAGAACTGTCTCCTCTGCCTTGACTAGGCTGATGAGTGTATTCCATCTTCCTTTAATAAAGCTGCAGTCTCTTTCAGTCCCAGTAACTGGTGTCTGCCTCTTTCTTAGTTTTTCTTTGCAAAAGAATTCTTCCTTCTCTTCTGTGTTCAGCCATCTCATCATCTTCTTGCCATTTTGAAATGAAAATCAGCCGAGAGATGGCCTTATTCCATTACTCCTTGGAGATTCTTGTAAAGTTCCCCTGCTTATTTACACAGAATGAAAAATTAGCTGATGCCATTCAAGTATGGTTAGTGCTGAATTATGGAATCCCAGGAAGGATTGAAACAATTGTTTCCTCTTTTTGTGTGTTCCTTTTGCATTCTCATACTTACTCATCCACTAATTGCTTTGAGATTTGAGCAGTTTGCAACAGATATTACACTGGAATTTACAACAGAACATTTCCCACCCACCCTACTTTATCTGCATCTGTTTTGACACATGGATAAGGAAGTCAAAAATGTCAAATGTCTGGAAGATAGGATAACAGAAATGAAATGTTACCAAAATGTGAATCTTCTTAACAGTTATCTGCTATTGAACAGTATGATTCTTCCCAAGTACTTTTGCCAACTTTCCAGCTAGTGGAACTTCAACAGGCAGGGAACATGGTGTGAAAAGGGTCGCTACCTGCAACTTCCAGCATAATATGCTGCTGTTAACAGCAGAGTTACACAGGCTCATTGAGACAGTATTCCAAGGCAAATATCCTTCTTGCCTTTCATAAAAGCCTTTTCTCCCATTCCCCTGTTGGCCTTCAGCATTCATGCTGTTCATGCTCTTGGTAGGTATAGCATGTATACCAAGAACCTGGGGGGAAATGGGATGCTGGAGAGCTGTATATGAAGCCCATGAAGGTCTCAAGTTGTTGGCAAATTCCAAAGGTGCTGCATTGTATTGGACCCAGTGATCCTGGCTGCACACCACTAAGGGGAGACATAGAGGAGAAGCCCCAGTATACAGAGGATTGCCTTTGCACATGAAGCTACTGTCCATAGGAATAGGGGAATCATGTCATAATTATTCCATGTCCTTCCTTTTTTGTATCCAAGAAAAACTGGATTAGGACTACCTGGGTTTACATTCTTCAAGACATGCAGCAAAATAGTTGCCTGTGGCAGACACAATAATGGCAAGATTTCTTTCTGCATGGAAATAATTTGCCAGGAGTGTTGTGTGGACAAGCCCCATTCAATGTAATGTGAGTTCCATAAAGACAGGTATGCAGTATACCCAAGAAGGCTCATGGCCTTCTGGTTGGGGTGGTGCCTTCAGAATTCTGTTTAGAAAGGAAATCAACATAGCAGAGCCAGGATGTTAACACCCTGTAGTTAAATTCTATCAAAAATAAACACCTTGATTTCTCACCCCAAAAGCAGCTTATTATCCCTACCACACATGCTGCTATTTTATCTTCCTCTCTTATTTTTCCAGTGATGTTTCTCCCCACAGAGTAATCAGTCAATGATATTCTGCTTGTAAAAAAGTGACTATTGCTGAGCAGTCTGCTCTTGAATGACAACATTATCCATCATATTTACTTCACTGCAAGTGGTCTGTGTCTCCACAGTGCCTAAGCAGGCTTCCTTGCCTGCACACCCTTTTAAAACAATCCGTGAATCTATCAGTCACCTTGTTGGAGGTAGGATGCTGTAACCATAATGCACTAGGGAGCAATTATTATCTCCCCCTCACCTATTGGAAATTCATTATTGGATCATGGGCTCTAGGTAATGGCTTATTTTGATCACACACAGTTTACATGATTTTTGCATCATTCACATAAACACGGAGACATCAATCAAATGGTGTGTGGAACTTAACGATGCTTTAGGGTGAGTTCTTACATGCATGGTAATTGCTCAGCAACTTTACAGCTTCAAGGGATGGCATGCAAGTGTGATAGTCCTGGATCCACTATATAACGCCCCCCCCCACAAAAAAAGTTACATATACAGATAATTTTATTGTTTGAGTGTTTTTCAGGGCACTATTGCTTTAAAATTTTCTTTGGGCAGACATTCCAATTTTGGGAAGTTTTTCCTGTAGGCACAATTTTCAAAGATGGGGGATATGGTTATTGCAATATTTAACATTTGTGTGGGATGCGCATCTCGGTGTCAAAGTATTTGTTTTTGAGGTCAATAAAGTCAAATACACTATTATATTAGTTGTGAAGACTGTAAGGCTTCCTATATGCCTCTCAGTTTGGTGTAGTGGTTAAGTGTGCGGACTCTAATCTGGGAGAACCGGGTTTGATTCCCCACTCCTCCACTTGCACCTGCTGATGTGACCTTGGGTCAGTCACAAGTTCTGGCACAGCTGTTCCTGAAAGAGCAGTTTCTGTCAGAGCTCTCTCAGCCCCACCCACCTCACAGGGTGTCTGTTGTGGGGATGGGGAGGGAAAGGAGTTTGTAAGCCACTCTGAGACTCCAAGTGAAGGGCGGGGTATAAATCTAATATCTTTTTCTTCTTCTTCATCATCATCATCATCATCATCATCATCATCATCTTTCACACACACCCCGTGTATAACTACCAGCTATGTCCGGCCTAGAAGTAGGCCAGAGTGTAACCTAGAAATGTACACCAAACCAAGATGGAAGAGAGCCAAACAAAATGGTTCCTAGCAGGAAAGAACAAATCTGAACTTGCTATGTCAGGGAGGTAGATTTATGGCATCTGTCAAACAAATAGTTTTTCTCCCACCCAAAACAAAGCAATGTTTATCTCTCTGTTGGGGCCCATAGGAAATAAGATCTCCTCCCAGATCCCAAGTCCTAACACCTGGCTCATCCCTTCCTGGTCAAATCACCCTAATCAATAGGCTATTCACACAACTGGGTAGCCTTTTCTCTCCAACAATCAGGGATCATCAGTGGTTTGTTAACATCTCACATTCCTAGCCACATTCCAACAGAAACATTAACAGTTCCTGTTAGCACCGGGAAATCCATTCATTTACACAGATGCATAATATGACGTCTTTGTCATCTCCCGGGAATTCTGCTCAGAGCTTCCCCTGTTCTGGTCCCAGTTAATCCCTTCAGCAGCACTGTTACACAGGGCAGGTGTACTGGCATGCCCTCAAGTCTCATTTCCCCCTATAACTAGGCAGTCCCAGCTCCATTGCTGTGTGTCTGTCCTGGGCACCTACTGACAGCTTACCTCCAAATTCATTTGGGTTCCTTTCCATCTTCACAGCCTCTTCTCCATGGACTTCTGAACATCTGGAATGGTAATTATAACCCCCAACAACCTCTGATTATTCCTGCTCACCTCTGTATTTCCTGTACTTGTATGTATGTTTGGTATAGGGGTTAAGTGCACGGACTCTAATCTGGGAGAACCAGGTTTGATTCCCCCACTCCTCCCCTTGCACCTGGCTGGATGACCTTGGGCAAGCCATAATTCTGGCACAGCTGTTCTTGAAAAAGAGCAGTTTCTGTCAGAGCTCTCTCAGCCCCACCTACCTCACAGGGTGTCTGTTGTGGGGAGAGGAAGAGAAAGGAGTTTGTAAGATGCTCTGAGACACCTTTGGGTAGTGAAGGGTGGGGTATAAATCCAATCTCTTCTCTTCTTCTTCTTCTTCTATGTTTTAAAGTGTGTTTTATTTCTATATGTGTGCATTTTACTAGGATTTTCTTTTTAAATAAAAACAATCCTTTTGTAAAGCAATGGACTGGTTATTGAGAGCTTTTAAAAGGGGAAAATCCTCATAAACATAGGTAGATTCTTGCTAACACCCCACCTCTTGCTGAGGCCTGTCATTTAGTTAATTTCCCTAAGAACTGAATGCAGTGGTTCAACTTCTTAAAATCTAAGCTGGTAGGGGTAACAGAGACAGCCATTTTCGCTGTATCTGTCATTTTGCAAGACATCAGATATTTTTTCATGTTCTTGTAGGATGCTCATATTGGTGTAAAACCATATGTTTTGGAGGTCAATAAACTCAAATATATTATTATTTTTGCTGTAAAAACAAAATTAAGTATTATTCTTTAAAGTCTGTAATATTTGGATAAATCCAGATGAGATGTTATTTTTTAGTGTTTTTAATATTGAGACAAAATGTAGCAGGAGAATTGTTAAGGTGACAACTCCTAAAAGTACAGGAAATTATTTATTCTGCTGCCTCAAATAACAGTAAACAAAATATTAGAGTCACAGTGCCTGTTTGATATTTATCATGCTTATATGTTGGTTAAACTATCGTTTTTAAGCAAAGGTTACAATCCCAATACAAAAAGTAATTTGCTATGCAACAGTTTTACAATTCTTTTTAAAAGAGTAGTCCAGCTTTCTTGCACCTGCATGCATTAGATTTGCAAGTTTTACAGCCACAAAATGAAAAATGGCTGGATTCAAGACTATGAAGTAATCACCATGGATCAGAGACAGAAATTTCTATGTCAATTGGGCATCATCTCAATGAGGAAAAAGCATTTTCCCCTCATTTGCACTGTTCTACTTGCAGTTCTAAGGGCACGTGAAGAACGGGAGAGTAGGCAGCCCCACACAAACAAACATGCAGAGACAGTGGTGGGGTCAAACAGGCCACAGCTTTATTGATGACAACAACAGAAGAATTGGCACAGCATTGGGCATGGTTCCAGAAACTGAGTAACTGACCTGCTGCCTGATGGAACCCATCCCCCAACCCAACTGCCGGGGGGGGGGGGTAAGACCTGGAATGGCAAGTAGGGTGGAGCCACATGGACATACACCTTTGTGTGGATCCCTTGCCATCTGAGAGTGGAGCCCTGCAACCACTCCTGAGCTGGGCCTGCCGCCCCTTGGTTCCACCCCCAAGACTCCTTAAGGAGGTTGTAAGAACATGAGAACATAAGAGAAGCCAATGTTGGATCAGGCCAATGGCCCATCCAGTCCAACACTCTGTCATACAGTGGCTAAAAATACCAGGTGCCATCAGGAGGTCCAGCAGTGGGGCCAGGATGCTAGAACCTCCCCAGTTTCCCCTCCCCCCAAGCACCAAGAATACAGTGCATCACTTACCCCAGATCAAGAGTTCCTACCTATATCTTGTGGCTAATAGCCACTGATGGACCTCTGCTCCATTGTTGGCTGTGGAACCTGACACATATGTTTATCGAATTCCCTCTTGAAGCCGTCCATGCTTGTAGCCACCACCACCTCCTGTGGCAGTGAATTCCATGTGTTAATCACTCTTTTGGTGAAGAAGTACTTCCTTTTATCTATTCTATCTGTTTTATCTGTTCTAACCTGACTGCTCAGCAATTTCATTGAGTGCCCATGAGTTCTTGTAGTGTGAGAAAGGGAGAAAAGTACTTCTTTCTCTACCTGCTCTATCCCATGCATAATCTTGTAAATCTCTATCATGTCACCCCTCAGCTGTCATTTCTCCAAGCTACAGAGCCCCAAGCACTTTAACCTTTCTTCACAGGGAAAGTGTTCCAACCCTTTTATCATTCTAGTTGCCCTTTTCTGCACTTTTCCCGATGCTATAATATCCTTTCTGAGGTGTGGTGACCAGAATTGTACACAGTATTCCAAATGAGGTTGCACCATGAATTTATACAGGGGTGTTGCACTGTATTGGACACAGGGTCTCCAACTGGGGGAGGCAAGCATGCAGGCACAGGCATGGAACTGGCCCAGTTCCTAAAATGACATAAAGTTGTGAAAATTAAAGAGGTAACAAAAAAATACCTTGCTACAAACAATAAAGCCGAGTGAGGGTGGGAGTGATGGCCATGAATGAATGGGTGAGCTCCTGGTGGCTGTGTGGATTTATAAAGTGGGGGACAGTCTGGAGCAGTCCTCCCCCAGTCCGGGGGCCCACCATGGCCTGCCCCACCCCCACAGACAAAGCAGTCGGCCATAGGCTGCCAGGGAAGGGAGCCGCTGGATACCCAACAGCTAATGCAAATGCACTGCCCATGTAGCCAGGAGCTGCAGGGCACTTTAGTTTACCTTGGGTCCTATCCATTGCCCTGGTAAGTCTGGGCTGTGGCTTCTCCTAATTTCCAGTTTACCTAGGGTGAAATTGCATGCATCTGATGAGGTGTGTTCTGGCTCATGAAAATATATGCTACAGTAAATTAATTGATGGTCCCACAAGACTCGTTGTGGTTTCAGTTTGTTGAGAAGAATATCAAAAATTAATTCTGGAACAGGACCATTCACAATTAGCACCAGATTTCAGTTCCCTACATTTCCCTCTCCTTTATACAAGCAATGCACACATGTGTATTGATAAAATACAGCCAAAAATGCAGTCTTGATGTGATCGCATATATGACTGCATCATGATTCCTTGGGGGGGCATGTTTTAGCAGTATGTTAGTGCACATTAATAGTGTGGAGGAAAGACAGAGTGAACTGAAGGACTTGGATGATAAACAAGCTGCTTACACACCTCACAATTTACAAAAATAAAAATAAAAAGGCAAATTGGTGGAGGATTCTTTATCTATTGATTCTCTTTTAGAAATAAGTCCAGGTAATTCTGAATATCAGAATATGTGGAGAAGCTGAGACCAGAATTTTGGAAGCATCTCTTGTCCTCAGCTATAATTCTTTTTAGCAGATGCAAATCACACATTCATCTGAGAAATGTCAACCCAATGAACATGTGTGTGTGATTCAGCCCTTTGCAAAAACCAGTACAGTGTATTTATACGCTGGCCTGTTCTGTTTTCTCTCCAAGGGCACAGACCTTTAAAACTCTCAGAGATACTGCACCGAGTCTTTCTAATTTTAAAGTTGACAGCAGGCAGCAAATAGTGGCCAGAGTAAGAATCTTCAGGACCTGGGAGAGCTCCTAATTAACACAGATATTGGTCTGACAAGAGTCAAAAGTTCAACTGAGCTCTTGTTCCAGATCAGGCCTTATTACTGTCCAAGCCATGTTCTTTTGCTGTGAGTTGGAAGGATTCGAAAATGTCAGGACCCTGTGTGATGGTTTCACTGAATACACTCTAAGTGTGCTTTCTGGTGTACAGCCTTACAGAGGAGGGAAGAGGTTTCACTGGTTGGCGCAGAAGGCATCAAGAGGGTTTAGAGTGGATTCCCTGCTTGGGTGGTCCAAGGTATTACTCCTGGGACCAGGCTCAGGAATTATACCAGGTCGGGGTATAAATCCAATCTCTTCTTTTCTCTACTTCTCTTCTAAGGGTCATGAGCTAAAACTGCTGTTCCTCATGGAATTATTTATAACTCATTAATGGCAGTATTTAGTATTGAACAATTTAGAGACTGGAGCAGTCTATTCCAGAAAACAAAACAGAATCATAATTGTTGGTAAAGGTGCAATGGATTGAGTAGTCTACAATGAGCCTATTTTGCAATTTGCTAGCCCAGTGATACTTCAGCATCAATCACTTCGGAGCCACATGTGACTCTCTGACATGACACTTATGGCTCTTCTGAGCACTGTAACCCAATATGGCCCCTGCCCCATGTTCCAGAAAAGTGGGCAAGGCCCTTGCCAGATAGTGCTTGTGGTTAGCAGGGGTTTCCACCTTCAAACAGCCACCAGCCACCAAAGGAACTGCTAAGCCGTGGACCTCCCTGAGGTGCAGTTCTCATGCCAGGGATGGAAGTAAATGTGGCTCTGCTCTTTGATGGTAATTGCAGATAAGGCTCTTGGAAAGCTGTATGCTGTTGTCATCAGTTTGGGTTGACCTCATTTTCATTGCTGTCACTGATGTTTATGTTACTTTTAGGCCATGCTGATGCCATTTGCATACTGCTTCTATGCCATTGATGTGTTGCACTCCATCCGTACACAGCTGACAGAGAATAATGTTGAAAAGTGCATTCATTATAATGACGGAAATTTGGCTTGGAAAAAGTGGAAATGAGGTGAACATAAAGATGGAATGGTTTATTTACGCAAAGCAGAAACAGAGATATCAAATCAGACAACTATCAGAATTTGCTATCATCCTTGCCACACCTGATGCTTGTGTCTGGAGTGGGGACCAGCCAATGGGGATGGGGAGGCGGGAAGGACAACACAGACCACCAAGCTGGGAAGAATCAGCCACAACTTTATTGATTTCAGTCTCCTGGGGTCTTAGGCTGGGGACAGGGGATGTGGTTGACAGCCCAACTGCCATCAGCACCTTAATCAACATGTTGGGATAACTGAGGAGAGGGGCTGCTGTTAGGGCTGGAAGCAGTGGAAAATGCTATTCCTGCCCATCACTATCTACCTGGAGGCATGGTCAATGCATCAGTCCCAAGGTTGGCTGTCATGCACCCAGATCCTCTTAAGTCCCCCCAGGTCCCCTTAAGCCTCTTTCCTTATGGCCATGCATGGAGCCTACTATGCACAATCTGCAGTATGATCCCTTGGCAATGTCTAAACACCACAGAAGGCAGGCAGCTTAGCTTGCCCAGAGAGTTTCTGAATTCCCAGTGCTGCTTCAGCCTGCTCCTTTCAGTCTAGGCCATGGACCACAAACAAGCCTGCAGCCTGCCAGGATGCACACCCCTGCCCATCCTGCAGTGGGCCAGGCTCTAGGGTGGGCTGCAGGAAGCTGCTTAAGAGCTGACAGCCAGTTCTGGTACCAATTGTCCAAGGTCATCCTTGCCCCCCCCCCATTTTGGCAGAAATAAAGCAGCTGGAGTGATACTTCCATCAATTTCAAGTAGAGGGAGAATTGGGGGGGGGTGATAATTCCTGTGCGGATGGGGGGGAAATGAGGATTTTAGAGAAAACAATTTGAGCCGCCTTCCAGAACAGTTGTGTTGTACCACCTCTTTCACTACCTTCAGATTCCTTCCTCAAAGTTAATCCATGAAGCCTTGGGCACAACCCCTCCCCTACTGAAACTAAACCAAAGTGTAAGTGAAATGAATGCAGATTTTCGCATTCATCCCTTTCTCTACTTCCTCTTCCCTTTCTTGGTCTAGATTGTAAGCACTTCAGAGAAAAGACCTGTACTCTTTGACTGTGAGGTGCCATGTATGTTGATGGTGTGTACAGTAACTATCTACAATTGCAACAACAATAATAAAGAATGGGCCAGGACAAGGGTTCTTGAAAGACCATGCCCCTCCCATATGAGCCTGCCTGTCAGTTAGCTTCAACATAGGAAACCCTACTTTGTGTGCCCCTACCACCTGAGATGAGACAGAGCCTTTCTCTGGTGGCACCTCTGTAATGAATAGCCCTCTGTTCTGATTGCCATCATATGGGTGGTTTTGTAATTGATGGACTGCCCAAGATATGACAGTTGGTCAAAGGAAAAATAAAGCACCAATCCTTTTAGTCCTGTTTGAGCAGAGCATATAGCAGCCAATCAGGATCTTTGGGAAGGGCTAGAGGAGCCAGATGGGAGGGGGGAGTGAGAGAAAGTGGACCTCTTTCAGTTTTTATTTACATAGGGCTTGAGCCTTCAGAGTGATAGGATGGAGAGGTCCTTGTCAAGAGACCTCAGGCCCAAATGAGGGTTTTGCCTGGCTTCCTCCTAGGACAGAAATGAGACTTTCTCTGTCCTGCACATCAGAGGTAGATTTGGGGGGAATCGCGGGGGATCGCTGTTCCCCCGGGTGAGGTGCGGGGGGCGGGGCACCCCCTGCTTTTGGCCGCCCCGCTTCCGGCCCTCATTCAGACAGGAGGAGGTAGGAGAAGAGGGAGGGTAAGTTGCTTCCTCCCTGCCTCTCCCTACCCCTGACTGCCTGGGGACAGGGAAGGCCTTGGCGGGGCTTCCTCGCACTCCTGCCAGCCTTGCAGGTCCACCACCTGGCCCCTGATGGGGCTCAGCAGTGGAGCCGCAAGGCCGGCAGTGGTGGCCGGGACCGTTGGGGCCAGGGGGGTTTCAGGGCTTCCTCACACTCCCGCCAGCCTTGCAGGTCCACCGCCGGGCCCCTGTTGGGGCTCGGCAGTGAAGCCGCAAGGCCGGTGGCGGGGGGCTTGGCAGGGCTTCTCCGCACTCCCGCCGGCCTCGCAGCTCCACCGCTGAGCTCGATGGGGGCTCGGCGAGAGCTGAAACCAGGGCGGCCGCCAGAATTATTGGGGGAGGGGAGTGAAAAGAAAGTATAAATGCCTGGATTTTCTGTGTATTTTCCGTAGCAATGTGGTCATCTGCCCCCATGCTTGGTTTATAGCTGTTTTGGTTCATAGCTGGTCTTGGTTTATAGCTGTTTTTTCTCCCTGGAATTGCCTACCAATGTTCCCTCTAAGCTGTGGAATCTTGTGAGCAAAATTTCTACTTTGTGACCTACTGGCATTAAAGCTGTGAGCGAGTGATTTGGCTACCGAATCAGTTAGTTTGCCTCTGGAGCCCTCCTTCCTGAGTGAAGAGAAAAATATGTGAGCCAGAGGCTTAAAAGCTGTGAGCTAGCTCACACTAACTCAGCTTAGAGGGAACACTCCTGGTAACTGGAATGTGAATAGCTACATATTTTGTACTTCATCTATTACCAAACAGCTTTCCTTTTTAGCACTCTGTTACTAGGTCTTCACTGATGTGCTTGTTGTTGCTTTTCTCTCAACAAACCAGTTACTGAAAATAGATAAAATTGTGTTGAACTTCTATTCTTTTTACCTGACATGGGTGGTTTGCTTGTTTTCCCCCACATGTGCCATCAGATAGGCTCGCCAGCTCTGAGTTGGCAATACCTTGGAGATTTTGAGGGTGGAGCCTGAGTGGTGGGTTTAGATTCAGAGGAATTAGCTGTGTTAGTCTGTTGCTGCAAAATAGTCCAAGAGTTCAAATAGCACCTTTAAGACTAACAAATAGCACCTTTAAGACTAACCTTTAAGACTAAGACTAACTGAGTGGTGGGTGTGGCCTTATGACACACTTCCGGTGATGGCAGGGTGTATGGCCTTATGACACACTTCCGGTGATGGCAGGGTGTGTGGCATATGCTAATTAGTTATGCTAATGGGTTTCCCTAGCTCTTTTTCTACGAAACGACCCCTGCTGCACATGCATACTTTTGCAGTAGCAGTCTAGGACTATGCCTGGGCAATTCCTCAGTCACAGTGTATTATCCCCCTCCCCTTGGGATGGTGGCTATCAGAGCAGAGAGTCCAAAGGTACTGAGGTCATGCTTAAAGCCTGTTTAAAGATGCACAGTCCTCAGTGAACCCTGCACTCCTTTATAGCCTCAAATGTGGGCTTGTCTTTTTCCGGCAGTCCTCCTTTACACCAAGATTGTAAAGCTTTAGGCACTGGGTGAATTCAGACTTCACAAGAAACTGCAGTTAGTACCAGTGCATGGTGTTTAACAAACTAACTACAAACCCTCCTTTGATATCTCAGCTTGGTGCCAACTAACAAGCTCCAGTAACTTGGATATCATTATTAATAGGGGCCAACTAATGGGGGATCAAAACAGGGTTCATTGTGATGTGTGAATGCAGCCAGCCTAAAACCTGCCATCCACTTATTGCAGTCCCCATCCCTGCAAGTAAAGGGCTCATTCCAGGAACCCCCACAGCCACTGCAGAGCATGAACATTCATTTTCTCAAAGGCCCAAACACCCATTGTTCGTCCAATTAGGCAAACCCCTAGCGTCTCATTCATTTGTGGTAATCAAACTGCAAGCCTGCAACAGCACTATGTACTATTTGTATACCTGACTCTGCGGTCTCTTCTATGCAGGAATATAATTATCGTTAGAAATTATCCTTTGCCCCGAGAAATAATTTAGTCAAAGAAAGCAAACACTACCACTCAACAGCTTGACAGCTAGCTATCCAGAGAGACCTTTTGTTGAGAAAGCTTTGCAGGCCTATCTTTTGTTTCAATCGATTCCACAGTTTACAAAGGCTTAGAGATGCTTGAAATGTTTTCAGCAGTCACAGAAGAATCTACTTTTAAAAGAAATAACCCCCCCCATCCTTCCCACCATATTTGAAAAAGAGAGGGGAGCACCTGTCAATCTGCCACTATGAAGAGAACACAGGCAGATGTAATCAAGGACAAACGCATTGCTCTTTCTTTGCTGAATTCTGCATGAGCATCATGGGCAAGCACGTGGGGGTTTTCAAACTGTGAATTGTCATTCTGTGAAGAGAACACTAAATGATGTGTGATCAAAGGACAAATATATGATAAATAGCTGCCGTGCCAACTTTGGCTGATCCCTTCTTTTCCCTTTATTCTTACAACTGACAACATATATCAATGTAGTATGGGTGGATGTCTGTTTCCACAATATTTGTACAATGGCATAGGTCCCTATCTTTTTCAGTGCTATTGCTTTAATAATTACAAGTCAACATTGAGGTCACTGAGACACATTATTATTAATAAGAGCCCAATGATCAGTATGCAGTGGAATTTGAACCAAAATCCTTGGGAATCACTGCCTAGGGATGGCTATTGGAGGAACTTGTGAAGAGGTAAGTCACATTGGAATCTTCACGGTCAGTCACTAATTGGCTAAGAGCAGACTTATGACATCCTCTATGCACAAGAACTGTACACATAACAATAGAGATATCGGTAAGGGATGCAAGATAAGTGGTTGCCAGCTAGCTGGGTTGAAACTTGCAATTGGGTTGTGATTTTAATTTTCTCCTTTTCTCTCACTCTTCCATTTTCTTCTTCTCTCTCTTTAAATGTGCCATTTATTTATTAAAAACATTTATTGGCCACTCTGTTAAAAAAAAAAGCTGGAAGCTGCTCACAGTATTTAAACATTACACACCATAAAATGGTAATAATGTAACATAAAAACAATGTAAAGGCAGCAGGTAAAGGTTGAAAATAAAACAACTTGGCAGCAGATAAACATAAGGGGTTAAACTATAACAAGAATAAAATCAACGGATTGCTGAGTGTGTAAAAGTGAACAGATCCTGCACCAGATAAATCATAGTGAAGAAGATATTCTGCAAAATGAAGTGACCCCCTTTTGTGGTTTGCGCGCACTTTACTTCCACAGATGGGGGTGTAACCCCCTAGCTGGGAATGGAATGAGCCAGGAAGGGGTGGAGCCTCTAGATGCAGAATGGTGCATACCTTGTGGAAAGCTGAAGAGGGAAGTTGGGGGAGCTTAAACCTTAACCATAGGCTCTTAACGCTTTGTTTAAGGGCTGTGTCATCCAGTGGTGAGTTCAACTGGAACCCTCATTTTGGAAGCTGGTCACAGAGTGTTCAGCTGGAGACTTCTTGACCCACCAAGAAGAGGATGGACTTCAGGGATGGCAAGCTGTGAATGAGGGAGAAGTTAATGGATTGGACTTTAAAAGATCCCTGTTCTGTTGTGTTACTAAATTCTATGTTTTATCCTCTCTGAATGATTGCAAGATTCATTCCAAATTCTGCCCCACAGAACGCACAAGCTGAGGTTACAGGGGCACACATCTGAAGCTGCCTTATACTGAGTCAGACCACAGGCCTATCCAGGTCAGTAATGTCAGCTCTGACTGGCAGAGGCTCTTCAAGGTCTTAGGTCGAGGTGCTATACATTGGCCCCGGTCACACGAGAGGTTTTGCCCCACAAGAGGGACGGATCGGGGGTGCATCAAACAGGCGCGATCACACCGCAGCATCTGGGAAGCAGAGCACACCTGTCCCCAATCCGTCCTTTCCGGGGGGAAATGCGCATTTTAAAAAAACCTAGGAAAAAAGTACTACTTACCTGAAGCTCCGCAGCAAGGGCGGTCGTGGGATCACTGGCACGCCCGTCTTCCACAGCATTCGAGGCTCCCGGTCAAACTGTGCATACGCGCACATGCGCAGACAGCTGCCTTGCTCTCCGTCCCGTGGCTTCCCCCCGGCATCTGATTGTGCCGGGGAGCAACTGCGCGGCGGCTGGGGGGATCTGTCTGATCCCGCCGCCGTGCGTCTATTTTACTGCAGCTCAGAAAAGCCGCGCTTTGGCCATGCTTTTTTCCCCCATGTGACTGGGGCCATCCTTTTAAATGGAGGTGCTGGGGATTGAACATGGGACTTTCTGCAGAATCTGCATGCAAAGCAGAGGCTCTACCATTCTACAGCCCCTTCACTCTCCACACAGAGCAGAGCTTCCTATGGTCTTAACTGCTGAGCAGGTTCATAAGTTTGAGATATCACTAACAGAATCCATCTGTAGTAAAGAGCAGGCCTTGTTGCATAGATGGAGGAATTGGTCTCAAATTGCTGATTTGGGTAAAAAGTATATCCTCCACCATTGCCTTCTGAGGAACAATTTTCCTTGAGTGTCTTTGTTGATGCTCTGCATACGTTGTATCAATGAACCTGAGGAACCTCTGGATGATCTTGCCTTGAATTTCTGCATAACAGGTTCTCTTGCCCTTGGAATCCAGGAGCTTGGATAAACATTTATATGTTCTTCAGCTGTCACAGGACTCAGGTAAAATTTTAAAATCATTCACAGGGTATTTCGTTTCAGTCATTTAAGGCAAATGCAGCCAAGCAGGCAGACAGTTACTCAGTGATTTATGAGAGGAAGGTTATCATCCCGACTCAGAGAGATAAAAGTTTATTCATTAAACAAAAGTGTAGATTCTGCAAAAACAGGAAAGTCTATCCTCTTTGATGGGTTTATTTTTTTATTCTATTTTCTTTCTCTGCATTGGAACTTATATATCATCATATTTATTGAACCATCCTTCTTTATTAACATTTAAAGGCATTGCATAGTCTGCATGTACTCAAGGCAAGCACAAAACCATTTATCACTTGGTTGAAATAGGAGCAGAGAATTGTTTTTCTCACCTAATATCCCCCACCCACATAATCTACAGATTTGTAAGAGCACAGAAGATTGCCTGATTTGATCACTGGTTCTTCTCGCCTAGTATTGTTTGTTCACGTTTCTTGAACAATGGTCTCCTGGGGCAGCTCACACCAGCAAAAAGAGATGGGCCCTTCAGGCTTACTAGCTAAAAATATTTTTTAAAAAGCCAGGATACATGAGGGAATGGCTGATCTTCCCTCACTCTTCTCCCTGCTTCCTGTGACCCTTTCACAGAGATCCCTTTGACTAAGGCTCCAGATACACTTTATTATTTTTTTATTTACATTCGATTTATATACCGCTCCTAACCCCGAAGGGTCTCTGAGCAGTTTACATAGAGGTTCCAAATTCAGTATTAACCTACCTAAGGCCACATAGTACACTGGGCGGGGCTTCCTACCAGCACCCAGGCAGCAGGGTTAGCCGATCTTGTTGGCTTCTTCCAGCGGCCTCGAGTGTCGAATTCTCCAGTGCCCTGGAGCAGGTCTCCCAGTCAGTGGCTTCCTTCGGCAGGCCATCCTGATGTGGCGTCATGTCGGCTGCAGCTCTGGCTATGTCCAACCGGCTCTGCCGTGCTGCACCGACCACGTCATCACGCCTTTCCTGGCTTCGCCTCTTCCGCCACTCGACGCTGTGCTCACTGGTCATCCGAGTTGTTTGCCACCATTCCGCCGCTCCGTCGATGCCGCCAGTTCTTCCGCTGCATACTCCACGAGGAGGGAGGGTGCCCCGTGCCACCTAGGGCAGGTACCCATTTTATCTACTTGTATTTTAATGCTTTCGAACTGCTGGGTGGACAGGAGCTGGGACTAGGGCCGGGAGCTCACCCCGGCTGCGGTGGCTGTTCATTGTTGTTACAACAGCAAGCGTTTTACTGCTTGCACCACCGCTCCCTTTTTATGAAGTATTCGTGCTTGTCGGGAACTTTTTATGAAGTATACTTTTTATGAAGTATACTTTTTATGAAGTATTCATGCTTGTCGGGAACCAATGCAAGGACTTTGCCTCAGTCAGGTGATTGGAGGGTCATTTCTCCCATCTGCACCCACCAGCTCTTTTCTGTTTGTGACCAAAGCAGGCAGGAAGAAGAAGCTTTAGTCTCTCCCATCCCAGGAAGTCACTACTGACTCTGTTGTAAACATCACATTACATGCATGGCTACATATACATTTTACAATGGAGCCACTAGTGACTCAAAGGGGCAGTTTTCAGACACAAAAACAGCAGTGGGAGAAGTTACAGCTACTTCCCTGTCTGCTTTAGCCATAAACAGACAGGAGACAATGTGCATCTGAGAGGCACAAAACTCACATTGCACCTTTGATGCAATGTCCTTGTGGTGTTCCCCAACATTTTGCTAATGCTGGATTTTAATTAATATCTTTGTTTTGTTTTCATTATTTTTTTATTTTGTAAGACACCTCCGGCTGGTTCATGGAGAGGCAGTATAAAAGAATTTCAAAACAAATAAATAAAGGATTCTGTAATGTGTAGATGGAGGCTAAGTAGACAATACTGAGCTAGTGACTGACTGATTGGTTGACTGTGATTGATCAATGGGCTGCCTATCCTGACAAACTGCTCAAGTCCACTCAAAGAGATTATCCAGAAAGGGAGCACGTAAATGAAAAAACACTATAATAAACCAGTGGAGGAAAGCACCAAGAGTAATATCCAGATCCATTGTTGCAGAGTTTGCAGTCCAGTATATGAGCATAAGATGCTGCTTTATTCTATCCAAATGTGGTAATATCTACTTACACTGGCTAAGGCTCTCTAGGCTCTCTGACAGAGAAGAATTTCCCCCCAGCAACTGATGCAGAAAATCTTTTAATCGGGCATAGCTCCTGACAGGGAGCAGTGGCACAGGCGGCTAAACGCCTGCAGTAACAACAACAACGAACAGCCACTATGGCTGTTCGAGACCCACCATGGCCGGGGTGAGCTACCAGCCCTAGTCCTAGCTTCCGCCCACCCAGCGGTTCGAAAGCAAAAGTAAAATGGAGCAAGTAGATAAATGGGTACCTGCCCTTAGAGGGTAGGGGGCACCCTCCTCCGTGAGGTGTGTGGTGTGGTGGAGACATCAGCGGCGGCGGTGACGATAGCGGCAATGGCGGTGGAGTGGCAGTGAGACGATCCCTGGTGGCCAGTGGAGAGCAACATCGTGCGGCGAGACCCGGTGGAGGTGGAGTCACAGAGGAGCGCTGTGACGTGGAGGCGCAGGCGCGGTGGAGCCGAATGCGGACATAGCCCGGGCCGAGATTGACCCGGGGCCGCACGCCAGAAGACCACAAGCTGGAGGAACTGCTCCTGAACACCGGAAAGTGGGACGCCAACCCAAAAATGGGCCGCCTGAAGGAAAAAGAAAGCTGGAAAAAAGCCGGAAGAACAACTAGCCCGCCACCTGGGTGCCGGTAGGTAGCCCCACCCCCTGTACTATGTGGCTGTAGATTCGGAGTAAATGTGCACTTGCAACCTGCCTGTAAATTGCTCTGAGACCTTCGGGTCAGAGCGGTCTATAAATTGAACGTATAAATAAAATAAATAAATAAATATAGTATACCTCTGTCTCTTTGACCATTCATCCTCCTGCCACCATTCAGTGGTAGATTTCCATACGTTCTTAAATTTCCAATTCGGAAATTCTTAAATTTCCAATTCCCCAGCCAATGATGAGTTGGAAACTAGTTAATCTTTGAGAAATGCAGTGGAAAAATCTGCCATCAGATATATGTAACCTTCTGTGCCAGAGGATGGCATTCAGTATGAAGTCCAGGATCATATATAGGTCAATAAGTACAAAAGAGCATGTAGCCCCCAGTCTAAAGTGCCTATTAATATGTATGGCCTTTTAAGAGAGAAAAATGCGAGCTTTCAATGGAATAATCTTCTAGTTATATATTTATCTTAAAAACAACTGAGGCTCTTTGCTCTAAACAAAATTGCTAAAACACGGAGAACAGGTATGCATTCAAGTACTGTAATGTATTCATCTCCGACCGCGTACGCGGCTAGATCACCATGTGGTCATGCGAAGCTGCCAAGCTTCATTCTCAGGAACAATGGGCCAAGCGGATCCTAGCTTGGGGTATGGGTTGTTGCCTTTATAAACCGGCCTGAGAGCAGGTAGTTTTTGTCTTGTTCCGAGCTGAAATAAAGTATGAGAGCTGAAATCACTAGTAAGTCTCAGTACTTTTCAAGTACCATACCCTGATTTTGGAACAACCTATCTTTGCATCTTTGATCCATTAGTCTCCATCCATCCACTGGAATCCTGCTTCTAACCATCCGTCACAATCTGTTTATGCATTTATTTTTTTAGATATTTATACCCCACTTTTCTTCCCCATGGGGACCAAAAAAGCTTATCATTCTCCCCTCCTCCATTTCTATCCTCACAACAACCCTGTGAAGTAGGCTGGGCTGAGCTACCTAGCTGAGAAAGAGCAAATATCTCTAGGTCACGAAGAAACTTCCATGGCAGCCTGGGGATTTGAACTTAGTGCAACACTCTTTTGGTTTTAGGAGGGAATAACTCTGCACTGTTAGAAATCAGTATGACCTGTGGTGAGATAAGCCTGGGCTTCCTGGTTGGAACAGGCCTTGGGAGTCAGGCAAAAGCTGAGGGACAGGGCTGTGTCCTCTGAGTGGGTGGAGGCACTGGCACTAATTTAAAAAAAAACATTTTATCTCCCTTAATTTTACTCTGATCCAACCAGAAGGCAACGTACAGCCACTTACTACATTTCCCTTAGTTCTGAGAGGCAAAGCTGCTTTCACTTTAAGAAAAACATTGCTAAAGTAGGCATTTAAATACAGCTAGATTTCTTTTGTGCTGTTTTTCGCGTTAAGAAAATGGAGAAGGGCTTTTTCCACTGTTTTGTTTACCAGATTCAGTATTCACTTCAGCATCATTCCCATGGAACGTAATTACTTGAGCATTATTTGCATGTTTTCCAAGAACACGCATAAAGCGTTTGTCATTAACATATAATCCTATGCACTGTCATTCCTCTTCTGACTGCATTATTGAGGTTTTTCAATGATGGAAGGGGCAAGCTAGAATAACAATGATGCTGAGTGCAGCAATGCATTATACTGTCAGTTCTCAATATGGATCCACACGACAACCAGCGATCAGAATTCTCTAAACATCCTCACCCGCCCCCCAGCCCAAAATCAATTTCAAAAGAAAAGTCAAAAGAAAACAAAACTGGAGAACCCAAGTGATATCAGAATTTGCTGGCGGCAACTGGCAAGCCCATAAATACAAACTAGTTGATTAGTGCAAACTAGTGCATAGGGTTAGCAACCTGAGGTGGAGCCAGGAGTTTTCCCAGAACTACAACTGATCTCCATTATACAGAGATCACTTCCCCTGGAGAAAATGGCAGCTTTGGAGGATTTAGGTTTGCCAACTTTCCCCATGATGGCGGGGGATGTCCTTCCCCCAGCATTCATTGCCCTGGCCTCTAAACTTAATGGCAGGAGGAAATGCCTGACAAAAAGGAGGGCACAATTTGCATCCCTGGAGTGATGACATCACTTCCAGCATGACCTGGAAATGATGTCATCATGTCAGGTGAAATTCTAGCATTACCACAGAGTTTGGGACAAATATTAGAGTGTCACCCTTGGTGCAATGATGTCAGTTCCAGGTCACACTGAAAGTGATGTAATTGCACCAAGGACACTGATCACCTTCCCAATAATATGGAATCCCTGCCTCCCGCATCTCCCACCAGTTGCTGGGTTGTGTGTGGCAGCCCAACGTGGACTCTATGGCATTTTATCCCTGCTGAGCTCTCTCCCAAAATCCACCCTCCCCTGGCACTGCCCTCAAATCTCCTGAAACTTCCCAAGACAGCATTGGCAACTGTATATACCCACCTTCTCTCCATTTATCAACAAAAGGTCTACAGCTAATGTTTTCCAAAGTTATTTCAAATAAGTCTTCAGGTTTCCTCACCTCTGGAGCTTCTTACCATGGAGTCCTATTGCCTACTCTTTATTCAGCTTACCTTTCAGACAATTCCATCTGGTCTTCTCCTGTTCCCATCATTCTCTTGGCTCACTGCCTCTATTAGCCTTCCTTTCCTAGACCCAGGGGTCATTTCCTGCGGGAGCGCACAGGAGCGCAGCTCCGGCAGTAAGAAGCCCAGGGGGCGGACACATGCAACAGGCCCTGCCCCCTGCTCCCAGCAGCCCTCAGTCGGGCCACGAGGAGCAAGAAGCAGCCAGGTAAGTTGCAGAGGGCCCCCCCCCGCCCTCCTTCAGATATGAGCTCTCCCTGCTCTGTGAGGGCAGATCTGTGCATTCTCTCCCCCCCCCCCATATCAAGCAATCCAAAACAGTCCAGTGGCACCTTTAAGACCAAGTTTTATTCAGGTACAAGCTCTCCCTCCTCTGTGAGGGCAGATCTTCACGTTTCCCCCCCCCCATAGCTAGCAATCCAAAACAGTCCAGTGGAGTCTGAGTGGTGGATGTTGCCTTCTGACACGCTTCTGGTGATGTCAGGGGGTGTGGCATATGCAAATAAGTTATGTTAATAAGTTATGCTAATGAACTCCTGCACCTCTTTTTCTACAAAATGACCCCTGCCTAGGACCCCCACACACACACTTATAATGTCTCCTACTTTGGCAGGAGACCTTCCACCACATGCCTTGCTGCTCCCACTGCTGCTTGGAGAAGAAGTGGGAGAAAAATGGAGGGAAGTCAGTTTTGTGTAGAATCTACAATGTCACTTCCAGCTTGAACCAGGAAGTGATGTCACTACATCAGCTTAGTGATGTCACTTTCAAGTCTGCACTGGAAATGACATGGCAGCACCAGCACAACACTGTTCATTGTGACTCCACTCCCACCCCACATCTCTTCGGTGTTGCGGGTGCCGGACTGGCTACCCTATTCCCCTTTTTCAACACCATCTTTCCCAGGATCTTCTGCCCACCCAGACCATCTCTAGGATCCAAGCTGCCTATCCAGTGACAACCAGAGGCTCTTCCAGTTACCCCACTCCACTGATTGAAGCAGTCTGTTCAGCCAATCACTCCCAAAAGCTATATCATACTACTCTGGCCATCACAATAGTTTTCCTGTTTCACTTTGTGTAAAAGTTCCCCTCCATATTATGTATCCAAAGAAATGAGTTCTGACTCATATATGCTGGAATAAACCTGGTGTGTCTTAAAGGTGCCACTCAATTTCCATTTTACTTCATCACTAACAGTGCAATCCTATGCAGAGCTAGGGTTCACAGCAGAGTGTATCACACTTCAAGATGTGTTTGTCCACTTCTCTTTCCCAACTTTTTAGAATGTTGCAAACATGGCTGCCCTAAGGATGGAAAACAATCTTTAAAATACATCCTTAGGAAAACGAGTTCTTTGGTGGATGTGAGGGGAAAGGAAAGTTCTTACAGAATGAGATTAACATACAGTTTTTAGAAACACATATTATTACACAGTGGGTGGCATTATAGATGCACCATTAGCCTCTCACAATGGCAGAGGTATAGAGGAAGATCAGAGGAACCACTGATGGGTAGTTCAGGATGATGGATGGGGCTTTTCTATGGCTAAGGAATATATAGGGTTGGTTATTTTAAAAAAAATTATGAGTTTTATATAATACACCCACCTCCAAAAGCTATTTTTAAGCATTTCAAATGTGGTGCAGTGGACATAGCATTGGAGTCTCTGAATGCAGAGATTATGATCCATTGATGCACATGCCCTCCAATACGCCAATATAAATACATACCTGTATCAGAACTGGGCCAGCTACAACTGTACCAAAATCTACACCCATCCCAAGGCTGTGACCAGAGCTAAAATGCAGGAGACAGAAGATACTGTCCCAATGATCAAGCAAGTGCAGGTCAGGCTCTTAATAGTTATATCTAGCCAGGCCAGTCACAAGCCTCATAGTACCTCCACAGCTCTGTTTTCTTGTGTCTGAAGAATATTCTAGGCCTGAAGTAGCTTGCTAGTTTTGGTGCCAGCTTTCAGCCATGATTCTCCTTACTGAATACCTTGTAAATTCCTGGACTTTTCCACACAACAGTAGATTGTTGCACCGAACCTATTTTTCAGTAATTGAATCCATGCCGGTATATGTGGCTGTTTTATATATGGTGGTCTTAGGTGGATCTGAGTAGACTTCCCTGTGGAGTTTTAGAGCTGTATTTTCACTCTCTCCACAACAAAAGAACAGTCCTTGCTATAGGAAAGGTTGCAGAAAAGGGCAATCAGGCAAGAAATAGGAGGTAACTGCTCCTCTCATGCAGTTCAACTTGTGTACAATGCTACCACACATCATTAATGCAAGTCTTGTGGCATTCTAAAGATTTATAGTGGCATACATTTTTAATGTCCATGTAGATGAGAAGGGAACCATTCAAGTCCATTGTCCTGCCAGCAGTGATACACGGAACTGCAAGCTGGTTAACCACAAAAGTAGAGGAGGAAGGACTTGAGGACATTCAGAGAGGGCTCTGCATGTGCAAAGTTTTGCTTCACAATCATGTAGCAAATCAAGAAATTCAAAAACATATGGGAGTAACCAATATAATACCAGGTGATGGATGATCGAAATGGAGATGGGTGGACCATGTAATTAATAGATGAGACAGAGCTGAACAAACCGCATCACTAACTGGATCCCTAGAGATCACAAAAAACCACTGGCCAGACCAAAAATGTGCTGATCCAAAACAATGGCTACAAATGAACATAACGATGTGATGATTTTGTGGAAGAATAGTTGAGGACAAGGATATGTTTACATGAACCAGAGCACATTTCCTCAGATGCATGAAACCTGTCCTCAGTAGGGATGAGGATTTTGCTTCACCTCTGATACTTGTTTTTTTCACACCTTTTTCTCTTTCCTTGCACCACCTTTCTGTACAAATGATATACATTGGTGTCACATCTTCAGGGTTGGGACAGGAGGAATGAACTCAAGTAAAGCCAGTTTGGTGTAGTGGTTAAGTGTGCCGACTCTAATCTGGGAGATCCAGGTTTGATTCCCCACTCCTCCACTTGCACCTGCTGATGTGACCTTGGGTCAGTCACAAGCTCTGGCACAGCTGTCCTTGAAAAAGAGCAGTTTGTGTCAGAGTTCTCTCAGCCCCACCCACCTCACAGGGTGTCTGTTGTGGGGAGGGGAAGGGAAAGGAGTTTGTAAGCCGCTCTGAGACACCTTTGGGTAGTGAAGGGTGGGGTATAAATCCAATCTCTTCTTCTTCTTCTTCTTAACATCAGACATGGGCTTGTCTTGATGCCTTTGCTTGCTCTGTTCCTCATGGGCTTTTCATTTAATTTATAGTCAAAGTAGGCTCACCGTGGTGTGTTTCTGTCAGTCAACCCACCTAAGAAGCAGAGTCAGACTGCCATCCTCTCTGGCAAAGGAGGAACAATGGAAGAGGGACAGGCTTTGGTTGGGCCCGCTCTCGTAGTCTGTTCCCACTGCTCCCCTTCTTCCACAGCTCTCCCATGGCTTTTAAAGCCCAGAAACATCCCAGATAAGCCCCCACCCTGTCAATGGTAGCACTAGGGTTGCCAGGCCTGGGTTGGAAGATACCTGGAGACTTTGGGGGTGGATCCAGGAGAGGGAGGAGTTTGGGGAGGGGCCTCAGCAGGGTACAATGCCATAGAGTCCACCTTTCAAAGGAGCCATTTTCTCCAGGGGAGCTGATCTCTGTCAGCTGGAGATCAGTTGTAAAAGTTGGGAGTCCCCAGGCCCCACCTGGAGGCTAGCAACTCTAGGTAACACCATGTCACTTCTGGCCTGGTTGTGCCCACTTTGGGCCAGGCTGAGAGAGGTGTGTCATCGACACTTGGCCCCCGTGAAGCCATTGCCAGTTCTCAATCAGACATTTTCTATTGCATATAAAAAGCCATAAAGGATGTTCATACAATACTAAGAAATCTACAAAAGCAGCAGCAAAAAGCAAAAAACACTGACAGAATTATAAGCTAGTATAAAAAGAAATGAAATAAGGAACACTTGCTCACCCCCAGTTGGCAAGTAATTGTGAGTATAAAGAAAACAACTGTAAAATGGTGGGGCCCAAAAGCAATGAAATGCAAGGGGGACAGAGTGATTATTCAATGTCTGTGTAACAGAATTTTCGTAACTATCGCAACAGCAGAAAAAGCCCCAGCCTAGATAGAATAACTCTATGCATAATGCTATCATATCATTTTAGAATGCTATCATTCATCAATAACTGCCTTATCTAGAATGATTACATTGATCATATGTGTCTTGTTTTTGGTTGAAACAAGACCCTAGTCATTTGCTTTATGTTTCGCCAATGCAGAGCAAAACCCTTTGCTGTAAAACAAAGATCGACTGGAGGTTCATTCTGGGGGTTTTCCTTGAAAGCTGATGGAAATCTTATCTTTAAAAGCCGGTACATCGCTTAGCCCTATAGGGAGAGATGTATATCAGTACAGTATCCAGGGAGGGGAAAATATATCAAACAGCGGCTATTATGCCAGTTCTGTTGCCTGCCAGGGAATCTGCATCTGAAACAAGATTCTGCAGATCCAATCAGATAGGAACAGCCTGATTGCATTTAGTAGTAATGTACCTCCTCTATGATATTAGGGGCTAACATCTAAGAAATAACTTGAGGGGAAACTGAGCCACGAATTGGGTTCTCATCTGCTGTCAGCAAGAGCCAGCTTTTTATTCACTTTCCCCACCCCCCCTTTAAGATTTACTCTCTGGCTTGGAAAATCTTTTCAGTCATTTCTCGTACTCCTGCAATACAGTGGACAGAACAGTGATTCCCAGTCCTAGTTTTGCAGTGTTCCAGTGTGTCTCTAGTTATCTCTGCAGGGAGAAGTGACAGGATGTGAGCAGTATGATCAATGTAAATATCGATACAGGTGTATTTCGTTTCAGAGGATATGTTTAGTTCATTTTAATTCCGGGGGGGGGGGGGGTTGTAACATATGCTTGCTACTGTTCAAGAGCTTGTAGAATGCTTGTCTTACTTTTCCCTGCTTCTTGTTCTGCTCCTTTCCTACCCCTAAGCAATATAGCCTGAAGCTCTGTGTGCTAGTGGCAGGCCTACAGTTAACAACTTTTTAAAAAAGCAACTTGTTGCAGTAAACTATAGAATGTAGCTGTGCATGCATGGGACTGGTATACTGGGTAACAATCTGGAAAGTCATGAAATTCTTTTTAAAAGTCTCAAATCCAAAACTAATTTTAATGTATTTAAATTTAACAAAACAGAAATATATGCCATAAAACACTGGGAAAGGATTCAAAATTGTAAAAACATTGGCTTGGATCTTCAGGATTCTTCCTGCTATGCAAGGTAGGCTTAATTCCAGGCAGTCTCTCCACACCTAACCTACCTCAAAGGATGGTTGTGTGGATGAAAAGGGCTCAAGTTCATCAAGCAAACTTCATGGCAGACCGGGGCTTTTACACACACACACACACACACAATCATACTCCAATATTCTAAGCAGTGCTCCACTGGCTCAAAAATAGTTGATGGTTACTCATATGACTTTGTCAAAATGATTAAATTGGCATATAGAAATGACTGAAACAAGAGTACTGAAGGAAGAGTCATGTTTTACTTAGGTTTGAATGGTATTTGCTCATGTTTTATAGCTGGCAGTGTTTTGGAAGAGGCATTCCCTTCTGTTGAAGAGAGTAAGGAGGATGCCTCTTCTAAGAAAACATTTACTGCTCAAGTTTGCTGCACATGCTCTTATAGGAAATAATTCAATATGTAGAAAAACACTGCCAGTTAATAAGAAGAATATTTGTAACTGATTTAAAGTGCTTTATACAACTATGAAACTAACCAATTAATCTACTAAATACTGCAGCCCTACTGAAAACCAATGGACTTGTAAGCCACCTTCAGCTTGGTTGTATTTTAGAAAAATGAGTCTATTATGAATGTACTCCATAGGTAGTTGAACATCACGTTAATGATGCTAAATAAACTAACCATTTTTGTGTGCTTTTACCTGAAAAAGAGGATCACAGTCTACACTACCTGCCCCTTATTTATTTATTTGCTTTACATTTTAATCAGCCGTCTTTGAGAAACAGTTATGCCTATTAAAGACAGAGCCTCATTGTGCATGAGCCTGGAGGCAAAATTTAGTATGTATGGCTGCATGTGAGTCTGGAAAGAGCATCTCAGCAATGCAGACATATATTAAAACGCAGCAGAGTTCCAGCTCCAAGCTCCAGGTCCCAGTTTAAAACCACGCAGCTGTAAATAATCCACTGTTTGGGGGTGGGGAAGGAGAGGGAAAATTCAGCAAACATAATTAGAGATGAAATGCCTTTTAAGACAAGGGTCCATACTAGCAGTTAGAAAGCAGCACAAACAATACTCCCACAAGAGAGTTTCACGCACAGGGGAGAAAGGCATAATTGGCAAAAAGGGTGCATGTGTTGGGGGAGGGTGTTTGGAGTGTTGGTGTGCTTATTTTAAAAGTGTTTCTCACTGAGAAAGGAAAGTGAAGCAATGTGAGGTTCTTTTTCATGAACTTCAGAGGGGGAAAGTGTCAAAAGTATGGTGCTTCAGGGATCAGCAAGCAAAGACCCCTCCTAATGTCATGCAATACAATACAACATTTTGTCTATCAACCTCTGGAATGTGGCCAGGGCATTCCAAAGACCAAAGGCTAGTACAGTGAACTGAAGAGTCCCTCCCTAGTCACAAATGCTATCTTTGGCTGTTCTTTTGGGTCCATAGGCACTTCAGTTAAATCTGGGTGGAAATGAGGTGGATAGCCCCAATTGTTTCCACCAGCTCATCCACCCTGGCATTGGATACACATCCAGTACAGTAACTTTATTCAACCTCCTATAGTCGACAAAGAATCTTAAGGTGTTGCATGGCATGGAGACTAAGATGGCAGGGGAGGGCTAAGGACTTTCTGTTGTTACAATCAGTCCAAGGTCCAGCATATCTTTAACCACCTTTTCAATGCTATTAGAATTCAGACCAGTTACTCTATATGGTGGAAGAGCAACAGATCTTGCATCACCTGTATCAATTCTATGTTGTACAAGGTTGGTTCTCCCTGGGCAGTTTGAGAAGATGGTTTGAAACCTCATCAAGACTGCCTTTACCTGCCATTGCTGGTCTTTTGTAACAGATGGGGCCAAATTTATTTCATTCAAGGTACTCCCTTTAGATACCTTTCCCAACCCATCAAATCCATAACCTTTTCCTTCCCACCTCTAGTCATAACGACCAGGTTACCTCTATCAAAAGAAGGTTTTAACAAGTTTACATGGAAGATTTTGCTTTGTCCCCCTTCACCATTTGCATCACTTGGAAAGGTCCTTCCCACGCGAGTTCAAGCTTGTGCTTCCTTCTGGGCTTCAGTACAAGGACTTGGTCTCCTGGCTTGAAGACTCCCTCTCTGGCCTTGGAGTTATATCAAGTCTTCTATCTCTGCTGGGCTCGTTGCATGTTGTCTGCAGCTGCCACTCTCAGTTCCTATAGGTTGTCCTGGAGCTCTTGTAGGCAGGTGATGACCTGTTCATTTTGGATGTTCTCTCATCCCACCCAAGCCTCCTTCAGGATGTCCATTGGCCCTGTTGCCTGACATCTGAAGAGTAACTCAAAAGGACATAACCTGGAATTTTCTTGTGGCACTACCCTGTAGCCAAAAAGTAGGTGTTGTAGATGCTGATCCCAGTTGTTGGGATGTTTGACCCCATACGTTTTCAGCATGTGGTTCAGGGTGCCATTGAACCACTCATTAAGGTCATTTGCTTGTGGGTGGTATGCTGTTGTGGTTAGGTATTTGATGCCACACACCTGCAACAGCTCTCTCATGCCTTGGGACATGAAGGTAGTGCCCAAATCAGTGACCATCTCCTTTGGAAAGCCTAGCCTTGAAAAGACAGTCAGCTGCCAGTTCTAGACGTAGGGCCAGCTAGACAGGAACAGATCAGGAGTCTCAGTGCATGGATGAGAAAGTGGTGCTGGGAAGAGGCATTTAGATTTGTTAGGCACTGGGGAACTTTCTGGGACAAGCTGAACCTGTACAAAAGAGATGGGCTTCACTTGAACCAAAAGGGAACCAGGCTGCTGGTAATTAGGGGTCATGGGTGGTATATAAATGCAATGTAAATAAATAAATAATAAATTAATTAATATCAAAAAGGTGGCAGAGCAGCTTTTAAACTAATCCTGGGGTGGAAGCCAACAGGAGCTGCAGAGCCTCCAGTTCAAGACAAGTCAGTCCAAAGGGATGACTGCATAAACAGGGTAATAGTGACAGGAACATAATAGAACTTGGGAGTGTGGGCATGATGGCAATTGAGAACCATATGTGGCAACTATGGGGCTGAGGGAGGCAAGAGTTACCGGAGAGAGAGAAACACATTATAGGTGTCTATATGCCTATGATAGAAGTCTTTGAGCCAAAATGGGCAAGCTGGAGTGCTTGGTGTTCAATGACAATTTAGATATAGTAGGTATCACAGAAACATGGTGAAATGGAGAAAATTGATGGGCTACAGGTCTTGATGGCATACCCCGAGAGTGCTTACAGAACTCAGATGTGAGGTTGATGATCTACTAACCCATTTATTGTTGACCTACTAACCCGTATCACTAAATTCAGCCGCTGAACCAGAAGACTGGAGAGTAGCAAATGTGATACCAATTTTTAAAAAGGGATACATAGGGGAACCAGGAAATTACAGGGCAGGCAGTGCAATGTCTGTCCCAGGAAGTTAGTAGAAACTGTAATCAAACATAGAATGGTTAGGCAAGCAGAAGGACAAAGCCTGCTGAGGAAAAATCAGCATGGCTTTCTGCAAAGGGAAGTCCTGCCTCACCAAACTTTGTAGACAATGGTTACCCAATAGACATTATATACTGAACTTTCAAAAAGCTTTTGACAATGTACCTTGCCAAAGACTCCTGAGTAACCTTAGCAGTCATGGAATAAGAGGAAAGGCTCTCTTATGGATTAAAAACTGGTTAGATAACAGGAAGCAAAGAGTAGGAATCAATGGACAGTTCTCACAATGGATGGAAGTAAGGAGTGGGGTCCCACAAGCACAGGTATTAATGCTAGTACTATTTAATTGATTAATAAACTAGGAATAAGGCACATTGTGAAAATAAATACAATGAGCTTTAGAAAGAGGCTCTGGGAGAGTGCCAAGGCCTTGGGCACTCAGCATCAATTTGCTGTGGTGACCTCCTCAAACCCCACCCTCTCCAGGCTCCACCCCTGAAATCCCCAGGAATTTCCCAGCCTGGAGTTGGCAACCCCATCTCCTTACCAGCTAACCATCAACCTACCATTATCTGCCCCTCTGACTGTAGCTGCCCTCCCTCCTGGAGATCAGTCGTAAATCTGAGTGATCTCCAGCCCTCACCTGGAGATTGGCAACAATGGTCCCCCAGGAGGAAATGGCTGGTTCAGAGGGTGGAGTCTATGGCATTTTACCTGTCTGAGGTCGCCCCCCTCCTCAAACTGCACCCTCGCCAGGCTCCACCCCTTAAATATCCAGGAATTTCCCACCTGGAGTTGGCAACCCTATCTCCTTCCCAGCTAATCATCAACCTACGTTTATTTCCCCCTCACTCTTCAGCTCCTGTGGGCGTATCTAACTCCTTAAGTTCACTGCCACCACTCACTGAATTGTCACTGTCTTTTTAGAGGGACAGTGAGACCCCTCTGGCCAAATCTCCCTATTTGGAGATGGAATTCCAATCTTTGGGGGATCCCTGGAAAGTTGGCAACCCTAGGATCTGGCCTTTTCTTGCTTCCTTGGGCTACCCCCTCCCTTTGTCAGAGCAGGGGAGACTATGTGGTCAGAGCACAACACAGATTAGTAGCCCAAATAAAAGAATTGATTTAACTATTTACACCATTATGTAGCACACACATACACAGCTGACTATCATTTCATTACACCTACCAACAGCCAGTAAGGGAAAAGTTAAGTCCCACACAGGAGGCAAGCAGGAGAAGCATCTTTGTCAAGAGAGAAAGCTGTTTGCAAGTAATTCTGACAGGGCAGAGTGGCTGAAGGGAGAGTGGGCGGGGAAGAGGAGCAGACCCAGCAACCGGCCAATTGCATGTGAGTACTCTTGAGTGGCGGGGTATGGGCCAATGGCTGAGGGAGGGCATTGAAACTTGGCGGGTTATGGGCCAATGGCTGAGGGAGTGCATTGAAACTTGCCACCCCAAAACAGAATTATGTATAAGGAGAGATAATCTAGAACTAGGAGTGAGTAGTGTAATGGCCAAGTTTGCAAATGACACAAAACTATTCAGGATTGCGAAAACCAAGGCTGACTGTGAAGAGCTCCAAGAGGACCTCCACAAACTGGGTGAGTGGACCACAGTGTGGCAAATGAAGTGTTGGTAAATGTAAGGTGATGCACATGGGAACAAAAAATCCCAACATCAAGTATAGGCTAATGAGGCCTGAATTTGCTTAGACTGGGAGGGGAAGAGACCTTGGGGTCATAGTGGATAGCTCAGTGAAAGTGCCAGCTCAGTGTGCTGCAGTGGTGAAAAGGGCAAACTCTATGTTAGGGATTATTAAGAAAGGGATTGAGAATAAAACAGCCAATATTGTAATGCCCCTGTATAGAACTATGATGTGGCTTCATTTGGAATACTGTGTACAGTTCTGGTCACTGTATCTCAAAAAGGATATTGTAGAGCTGGAAAAAATACAGAGGAGGGCAACTAAGATGATTAGGGGGTTGGGACACCTTCCCTAATGAGGAAAGTCTGAAGACTCTGGGACTTTTCAGTTTAGAAAAGAGATGACTAAGGGGGGGGGACATGATAGAGGTTTATAAAATTATGCATGGGTTTAGGGAGTTGACAAAGAAATTTTTTTCTCCCTCTCTCAAAATACTAGAACTCAAGGGCATCCAATGAAACTAATGGGCAGCAGGTTCAGAATGGATAAAAGGAAATACTACTTCAGACAGAGAGTGATTAAATATGGAATTCACTGCCAGGTGATGCAGTGATGGCCACAGGAATAAACAGGAGGATAAGTCATGGACGATAAGTCTATCAATGGCTACTAGCTATGGTGGCCGAGAGGAACCTCCACTTTCAGAGGCACTAAGCCTCTGAATCCCAGAGCCAGGAGACAACATCAGGGTAGAGGAACTGCTTGACCAGTGTGCAAGACAGGATGCTGGACTAGATGGACTATTGGTCTGATCCAGCAGGGCTCTTCTTATGTTCTTATTTCTTAATAAAATAAATTACCCTTACAGCATCATTACCAAGATAGTAACCTTCAGTTCAGGCGCAGGGAAGTTGCTAACACTGATCTGCAATTCTGCCCTCATGCAAGTTTTCCTCATGGGTTCCTACCTTCTCCTTTAATGAATCAGGAGAGACCCAGAAAGAATGTGCAATGCAAATTTGTTAAATATTTAGCATATTCTGTTAAGTGAATCTCAATCAGAAAAAAGCTTGGAAGCGGCTGCATGATAATGCTCTATTCAATGACCCTAAAAAAAACCCAAAACACTTATTTGAAAAGGAAGATTTAAACTTAATAACCATATTCTCCCATTAGCATCTATTCTGACCTAAAGACTAATTTTGAAGCCTGTGGGGGGAAACTTCTCTTACATATAGTTCTTCTTGGTTGTAGTCCAGAGAAATGACAAATTTCACCTTGTTTCAGATGCCTCTTGATAACCATTTAAGCCAACAGAGGAAACCTGGGTAATTTTTTAACAGACCTGTTTATTTTCCCACGTTGTGAGTTGCACTAAGATTTGTAGCCAACCATTTTCTTTTATTTCACTTTTCATTCAGATCACCTTCTTGACAGTTTTGTCCTGGTGAAAGAGGAGATTGCTTTCTTGCTTCTCTTGGGAGAGCATTTGAATGGTAACATAAATTAAAAGGTCTGCTTAAGCTGGAAATACATTTGGTGGAGACAGGGGAAGAACGAATGTTCCCATTCGATTACTTGTTTACATTCGACCATAGTTCTGTAGCCAATTGATTCCCTGCTTCTTGCTACTGATTTTGCAGAGTTGTGTCCATTTGGTACACATACACAATTGTGCAAATTTCACAGTTTATATGGTATTTAGATGTACAATATACATAAATTGTGTCTCTAACGTATCAAGTTGATTTATCGAAGCACAAATGACACTGGGAAATGTCTACTTTTTATAGGGAAAGCTCCACATCAGGAAATGGAATATCGTGGCAAAAAGTAAAGCACAATTCAGTTCAGACAGAGAGAAGCAAAATCCTAACAGATAATTGTAGTTCAAAACAGCAAGGCTGAGAAATTTGAAATTATTGCTTGTGGACCTCAGGCAGAACCCTGAATCCCCAGCTGAAAAGCCATGGGGGGGATTGCAGTTTGTTAGTAATTTTTATGGGTGGTATTAACTTCTGTTCCCTTTAAGGAAGGGTTGGATAAGAAATACTTTACATACATAAATAAAACTCTTGTTGGTAGGATGGGGATGGTCTCCTGCCCAATGAATTGAGCCAGATTTTCCTTCCCCTCACTGCTGCAGTGTCTTTCAGGGGTTCGGTCCTACCAGCTTTTCTGATGAGGCAAGTGGGAGTTGGGGCTCCTTTGGAACCCCCCCCCCAAAAATGTAATGCCTGAAATCACAGGAGCCATGCAGATAAAAAGCCAGATGCAGTGAGAAGGTTAAATCCAACACAATCATTTTCTACCTTCTTGCACCAGCAGAAAAGCTGGTAGGATCCAACCTAGAATTCTTCCTGGCAAGGCAAGCTTTTGGGCGATGAATGGGAATTAGTAGGCCAATACTGCACATCATCCATTGATTAGATCTCTGGACATAGAGTGGGAGTCTTCAGACTGAATCCCTCTCCAGTCACAAAGAGTTTACAGGGAGTCCAGTTATTCTCTCAGAATAAATGAGGAAAACAAGTGGGAGAATCCCACTCATTGATGCCCTCCTGAGATCGATGGATGAAGGGTGGGTTGTAGAAAAATTAATGAAGCCCAACTTTAATCTCCCCCTCACTTTTACTGGGAAAGAGGGTGTTACTAAACTGACTGAGGGCGGTGGGGAGGTGGATAGATGCATCAGCTGGTAGTGATCAATAGCAAATGCATAAATGGCAACATGTATTTGAGTCCTCCAATAGGTGATGTAGCAAGTTAAGTACATATAAGTGTTATATTGGATTGGTCTTTTCTGCACAAAAAGATTGAGGAAGTCATCAGGGGGCTCCACTAAACTCTCATCTCAGTTGGAAAGCTAAGAGAACAATGTCTGTGTAGGCTTTTTTTTTTTAAATCACTTGCACTTATTCATAACAGCCCCCTAGGTGTTTCTTCTCCTTCCATGAAATCCATAAATTATTATCACTTTGTTTTACAAAAGAAGCTCTGGTATTTTGCCCATCCAGCTTCTCCCCCACCCCTTCCTGCTGTCTTGAAATATCTGAGGGGCATCTGCATCACTTTTATATCTGAACTTCCTTTCATTTTAGCATTTTAGATTTGTCAATGTCTTGCTTTTTGCCTTCTGTTCTCAGACATCTGTATCTCTATTTGCAAAATCAGTTAATAGTTAAGGGCACTTATAAAGATCATAGAGAGACAAAAGAAGCATAGTATTAACGTGCAAAACACAGAAATTTGTAGAACAGATGGGGGCTTTCTCCCAGATCAAATAAAACTGATAAAATAAACAATGTTCTAATGTAAGCTGCAGTCTTTGAAACTTCTACAGCTATTGGTTGTTAAAAGCTCTGGTTCCAGTATAGTAGATGAATGATGAGTCTGCTTATCGGGACGAGGTGGAACGGCTCTGTGTTTGGTGAAGGGAAAATAATTTGATCCTCAACACCACCAAGACCAAGGAATTGGTAGTGGACTATAGGAGGAACAAAACGGACATCCAGCCACTGTTTATTGGTGGAGAACGTGTGGAGAGGGTGGCTACTTTTACGTTTTTGGGAGTGATTATTGAGCAAAACTTGACCTGGAGCGCTAACACCACTGCTCTGGTGAAGAAGGCCCAGCAGAGGCTCTTTTTTCTCAGACTTTTAAAGAAAAATAACTTGAGTGAGAAAATACTGATGTCCTTCTATCGTTGCTCAATAGAGAGCATTTTAACATACTGCGTCTGTGCCTGGTTTGCCAGCTGTACGGCTGTGGAGAGGAAAGCACTCCAGAGAGTTATCATCACAGCCCAGAAGATTATTGGCTGCCCTCTCCCGTTCCTGGAGGAATTGTATAGTTCTCGATGCTTGAAAAAAGCAAAGAACATTCTGCAGGATTTGTCACACCCTGAACACTCCTTGTTTGAACTGCTGCCTTCGGGTAGAAGATACAGGACAATTAAAACAAGGACAAACAGATTAAAATACAGTTTTTATTCGAGAGCTATTATTGCTTTAAATGCTGTATGAAGTTGGAATTTGGGTGACATTGGTGGTTTAGGTTGCAATGTGAAGCTTAAGGGAGTTATGGGATGGTTGTGAATGGTTGTGTGAGTGTATATGTGTATAGCTGTAGATCACTGAAATGATTGCACCTTTAATTTCGTTGTACTGTGTACAATGACAATAAAGTATATTATTATTATTATTATTAGAGTAAGTTCTTCCTAGCCAGGTAGTCAGCAGGTGTGGTATTACAAAATATTTATGAACCATCTAGTTACTCAGAAGATTTAAAATAATGGTCTGTGTGATAGGCTATTGGTGGGAAGTTACTGTGACACAGCTTTGCATGTAGAAGGCCCAAGCTTCAATCCCTGGCATCTCCAGTTAGAAAGGACCAGGTAGGAGGTGAAATGAAAGACCTCAGCCTGAGACCCTGGAGAACCATCGCCAGTCTGAGTAGGTAATACTGACCTTGATGAACCAATGGTCTGATTCAGTATAAGGCAGCTTTGTATGTGCTCATGTGCAGGAAAGAGCTCACTACAAAAGGGAGTAGTCAGTCATACTGAAGTGCTGGTCAAATGTGGAGCTGTATTTGCATGATTATTGTGTGTGCCTGTGCATTTGTATAAGTGTGCCATACTTGATTAGTGTCAGGAATAGAATTATTGCATGTGAGTATAGTGAATGGATGTAGTGCAAAAGAGAATAAAGGGGAATGGGCACAGAAAAGCATTGCAAGCAAATGTCTAAAGGTAAACAAGTCTCCAGTTGTGCCATATGAAGTCAAAGCTGCTGGTGGCGTCAGTGATACTGGGCAGTATCAAAGCCAAATCTTATAGCTCCCCAACCTTTCTTAGTTTTATCTTTTAAAATGACATTATGTGAAGTTCACCCAGCATTCTAGATACATTCATCAGGAGTAGAGCCAAATTAGTTATTTGCAGGAAGAAAATTGCTGAACAAATGCAATCCTTCTTTTTCTCATTTCTACTAGACTAATTTCTTTTCTATAATTTATTCAACAAATTAACTTTTCTTCCAGGGTTCTATCTTGATTAGTGTTTGTTATATGCAGTTGTCCACAAAGCCTGAAATATCACTTCCATTTTTTAATGCCGAAAATACAAAGGATAGCTGAGATTACAGTTAGGGGGGGGCATTTTAGAGAGCACATTGGCCTATTTAAGGCAATAAGTAGTTTGCTGCCACCCAGTTTGGGAGAAAGGGAGGATAAGAAAAATAAGCATTCTGCTTCTACAGCATGTTGTCAACAGGAAAGGAAATCTTTGGCTTGGATCCTACCAGTTTTTGCACTGGTGCAACAGGGATGGGCCCCTCTTGACCCTGCACAGGCTATGCTGGAGATAGCGGGATCCATGTGGACAAAAAGCTGTGCGGGAGGAGGAGAAGGTCATCCCTCTGCCTCCTTGCACTGGTGGGAGAGCTGGAAGAATCCAACCCATTATGTTCACTCTCCTACATATTTGTGTTTATAATTGGCCCTCAAAGGTATAGAAACATAACACTTTTTCTCTCTAACTTATAGCACTTCATGCTCCATCAGCGACCCTAAACGTAAGGAATCAATTACTGCATTATTATTTTTAGTTTCAAGAGTGACTTCAAATTTCTCGTCCCTGCTGTTTTGACCCTAAAATTTCTGTTTTAAGCTTGCTTCTCCTTGTGCAAATTGAACCTATGATTCTATGTTTTCACATAATTTTCCATTTGCCTGCATGAATTTCCCCCCATACATGTTTCTATTCTTCAGTGCTATCTGTGCCCAAGAAATCAGTATCACACACACACACACACACACACTATGTGGCTTCAATCTTGGATGCGTCAGATCAAAAGTTCTCTAATGCTGGACATTAGCAGAAGGAGAAGAAATCAAGCTATGTTCAGTGCTATCTAAGCAGAGTTGCACACTTCTAAGCACATTTACCGCAATGGATTTTAAAGAATATATTGCTAGTTAGGGTTGTACTGCTTGACAATTCCATCCCAAAGGGCAAGCCATCACCAAGAGAGGAAGAGTACTAATTGCTTCTGAAAATAAATAGTATTTAGGACAAGGATAAGTTAGGACTCTCCTACGTGAAAATCTTAAGCAACGGCGGAATCATAGAACATCACCCTGATGCAGTGAGGTCACTTCGGGCTTCATGCCAGAAGTGACACTGAGCCACTGGAGCTATCGTATTCATATTTCCCCATCCTTCAAGCCTCCCACCAGTTGCCGGTATTTGGCTGGCAACCCAAGGGATGCCACCCCTGAAAAAGCCCTAATAACCCACACCGCCTCTAAGTGCAGAGACAGAGAACAGAGCCTGGAATGAAGATCTTAATTGATGGGCAAGTCAACATTGAAGGAGGATCTTGGACCAAAATGGATCTAATCAATACTGGAGTTAAGATACCCAAAAGGGATGGGCAGGGGAGAACTGTCTTCTTGGCACTTCATACACAGTTAACAAACTGAAAAATATGAAAAGCCAACATAAGGAAGAAAGAGAAATGGCAAGTTCCTCCTTTTGTAGCTAGCAGGGGGTTTCGTTTTTCTGAAACTACAACCACAACCCATGATACAAAACTAAAGAGAGTCCTACTGTGCTGGGGTTATCTTCTGTGTACCCTGAATTTCCAAGGTCATTGTCTGAAATAACAAGCTTGAGGTACAGTCCCAAAATGTTCAGAAGAAGAAAGTACACTGAAAAGTTCAAGCATCTATTTCTTTGAAATCCAAATATCAAAAACCAAAGAAATAGAATGCTGGTCTTGTTAGCCCATCTAGTCCTGCTGGGGCTGGAAAGCAGTCAAGTCTTACTTCCAGAGCTCTCGTGGAAAACATGAAAGGGAAAATCATTTTTAAATCTCTGGATTGGTTCCATTTGTTTTCCCATGAACATATCAATATCATTTTAAGAAATGCAGTCTAATCACATGATCCATTGAATGGACCTTCTGCTCTACTGTATCTTCCCGGGTGAACCAGACTTCAAAGGGGATAGGGGGTCCTATACTTTTTAATATACCAGTTAAATATCTACTTTTCGAGCTAGGCTAGCCTAATCCATCATGGGCAGTGATGTGCTCCTGTGATGCTGTCAGCAACATATAGTGGCAGTTTTCAAAAATCCTCTCTTCAGAGATAATTTTTGGAAACTGCCACTGTATGTTCCTGACAGTATCAAAGGAGTATATCACTAAAGATGACGGATTAGGAAGGCCTAGGATCCTGCTAAAAAAATAGATATTTAACCGCTATCGAGGGATGTGGAATGGTATGGTATCGACTGATCGCATCAGACCTCAGAAGCAAAGCAGAGTCAGTACTTGGACAGGGAACTGCCAAGTAAGACTCTGCAGAGGAAGGCAATGGCCAACCACCTCAGGTTCTCACTTGCCTTGAAAGCCTACTGCAGAGGTCGACATAAGTTTGTTGTGACTTGATGGCATGTATCTACATAACTGATACTGAGTATACTTGTACTGTTACCTATTGAAAGTACTTTCTGCATTCCCACCAATATTACCCTCCAAGTTTAAAGAGTCACGTGTAAAACTAATTGAAAATCAGGAACTGTGTTGAGCCTGAACTGTTCCTTTTCCTTTATGTGGTGCTATCAGAGGACTGGGGCAGGGCCTGACCGTTATCCCCACTACAGATTGTCTGTCCAGTCCAAAAATTCCATGGAATATGTTGTTGTTCAGTCGCACAGTCGATTCCGAATATAGTCCCCCCAAAAAAAATGTATGTTACAAACATTGTAACATGCTTCAAACAGTAACCCTAAACAGAAGCCTCTAAGTGAATGTAGCACCTGTGAATTCTGGCAAAAGCTATTGTTGCTTGCATAAAGCCCACTTTCTGCCCTCTTTCAGCATAGCCATCCATCTGCCTATTGGCTCACTTGTCCTTCAATAATGCTTAGCTCCTTACTGCAACAATAGAGGGGGACACAGAGGTTGCCATGCTTACACAATGTGTGTGTGTGTGTGTGTGTGTGTGTGTGTGTGTGTTCCAGCCAGTGTGCAAAGGATGGGACACATACAGCTGTAAAAGCTGTAAAATAGTCACCAAGAGTCTTCTCAGCATCTGGAATTTCTGCTTAGGCTTCCTGTGTGAACTAGGTATTACTGTAACATACAGAAAGTCAAACCGAAACCTGATCAAAAATCACAAGATGCCATCTGATGTTTTCCATTGTCATCACAAGGCAATCACATTAGTAAGACGATGGGTGATCAAAATGGCAGCAAGTCAGTGATAGTCACGAGATACCACTTGTGACTGTGTGACGGATGTGGCATGTGAATTCAAGGGGAATGTGATGATGACGATACCTCATTTTGCATCTAGCATCACGTCATCTGCTGAACAGAACAACTACTGTTGAATAATGCAGAGGGAAACCGGCAAGGTTATTTGAGACAATCACTCCATAGGTGCCATTTTATAATATGCTCCCCTATGGAAAAAAAAGTGGAAATGCTAACAGCCCGACATTCAGATCTCAGCAGAGAATTTCCAAGGAAAAGCTATGTTAGTTTGGTGGGGGAGGGCACAGGTGTGCTGCTCCTTCCTGTGTTGCTGGCCAACATGAACATTAGGGGAATTGGTGGGAGCAACATGTGCAGTAGTTCCTACTCATGCCAGCATTAATCCAGTTTCTGGAAGGCTGACACTGGCATGAGTAGTGGACACTGTGTGAGCAACTTAGACTAGGTTATTTCATGCTGCCCTGGTGTTATGACAAGAAAGACTAATGTTGCACAAGCTTTTGCATTTGCCATGATAAGCTGACTTTAGGCCAAAATGCACTTCCAGTTGATTTGTCCACTCCGGATGTCCCTGAGTCCAGGTATCATGATGGGATTAATATCATCCTTTCCCACTCCACTGTAAACTGCCTGCAAGGCTGTGCCCACGGTGGGCAGATGGGCCCTTGAACTTACTGCAAAAGTTCTCAATGGACAGCTTTCCCCCTTGTTTTGAGTAAGTGTTCCCAGTTTGTTTCTGATTCATTTTTTGTACGCAACTAAAGTGACAACATTAACAGCTGTAGGAAAATCAGCATGAAGAAACTTGCATGAAAACCAACACTCGTGCATTTGATACAAGAAAACAAGAGGCACAAAATCAAAATGGCATTTGTCAGGTTAAAATGGTGGGGCTGCAATATTTAGTACCATCCCCAAATGACATTTAAATATAGTGAAGATAACCCACTCTTCCTTTGAAGTGCTCATAAAAAAATGTGGGGCCACTGCTCAGTGGTAGAGCACATGAGTTGCATGCAGAGGGTCCTAGGTTGAGTCCCTTGCATCTCCAACTAAATGATTAAATATGAAATACCTTTATATGTGACTCTGCAGAGTCATGCTCATCAGAACGGATAATATTGACTTTGACAGGCCAGTGGTCTGCCAGCATAAGGCAGCTTCATATGTAAGCTGATTAGGATGTGAGGGCAATCGGCTGCGACATCTATCACCCCATTGATCGCCAGGGTTGATTCAGCTGATCTGGCTGGCTAGGTGGGTGTCCCCTACCTCCCTCACTGCTCCATGTGCGTCCCTCCCGAAGCTGCGCACTCGGTGGAAGAGGATGACCATCCCAGATAGAAGGAGTGTAAGCTGATTGCAGCATTGTCATGTGGTTCCTAAGGATGGGCTGTGGCTCATAGGTAGAGCATCTCCTTTTCATGCAGGTGGTCCTAGGCTCAGTCCCTGGCATCTCCAGTCAAAAGGATCAAGTAGTGGGAAATACAAAATACTTCTGCCTGAGACCCTGGAGAGCTGCTGCCAGTCTGAGTAGCCAAGACTGACCTTGATAGATCAATGGTTTGATTCAGACAAGCACATTTCATGACCAGGTGTCCTTTGCTTTGTTAACAGAACATCATGTACTGTTGAGGCATTTATTGACATTGACATTGCTAGTATGCCAGCCACCAGACGAATTGCCTTTTCTTTGATGCTAGTCAGACCCCTATCTGAGCACACCTGTCCACCCCTAACACAAGTGTAACCAAGGAAAGATTGTTCTTTTTGGTGCAGACAAAATTGAAACAATTCCCACCCCTACCGTTGGATACAAAGACAGTTCACATTCACCAAAGGATGCTCTATTAAGCTAAGTGCTCTGTACCTAGCAATCTTCTCTCTCCTTTTTTCCTGCACGTAATCTCATGAAAGGGCCAAGGTAATATATATTTCTCATCTTCCTACAGTCACGGTGCCTGCCTCTGATTTCAGTTCAGCTTGAAACGAAATGTGCATAAGCTCTGTTATTTTTAAGACAGTGGAAGAAACAACAACTGTAGCAGTTCCAGTGACCCTAAAGGGCAGAAGTTTAGGAAAAAGTCCTTTCCAAGGTGCATTTAGCAGTCAAATGTGTTTTTTCCTGTTGGCATCTACAATCAAATTTGTGTCCTGTGCAAAGGACAAATGGGGTACTCAGTTTTGGGTGTGCATTCATCTCTTGATGACTACAATGATGATTTGCATGTGCAAATGAGAAGTCACAGATTTTGCCACCGCAGAAACAATTTCAGGATCATTGCACATGCAAGGCTTTTCAGGGATTAGATTCACACATCTAACAGCCTTATGGACACATACATGTTAGGCCCAGATCTCTCATAATATTGGGGATCTGTAATCACATAAAACAGCCGGGGAGGGGGGGAGAGTTGAGACAGATTATACCTGCAATACCAGGAAGAGGGGTTAGCTCTTCTGCAGGCGTTTCCTGATCAGATATGTCCTTCTAAGCTGCTTTAAGCCTTGAGAGGGGCTTAAATCAGGCACACAGAGAGAGAGCGCATTTCTAGCCATTTTTACCCTACATTTCCCACTACGGAGTTCAGAGTGATGTGTGTGGCTCTTCCCACCATGACAACTCTGTGAAGGGAGATCTGGTGGAAAGAGAGAGAGACTGGCCTCAGACCCATGAGTTCCATGGCTAGTGAGGCTTTGAACCCAGGTCTCCTCATGCAACACTGTGATCACTACACCACACTGAGAAGATAGGTAACCCCTCCTTCCTTAGGACTACAGCCCCAACCCATGTTCTTCTCTTCCACAGCTACTTGGGGCAACTAAAATACACATCTGGGGAACCACTTTCCAGTGTGGATTGGCCTTGACTCTCTACATCACTGCAACATTAAGCAACAGCAGCAGGCATGGATGAATGATCACAGACATAACACCACAAGGACAACTTTACTTTAGCCTCAGAAGCAGTGCTTTTTCAACGGAGGTAATTCGCCCATTCATCTGCTAGTCATTACATGTATGTTAATCGATGGCAAGAGAAATCAACTCATATGCCGGGTGTATAAGAGCAAAGAGAAAACATTGCTTCACCCTCCCCCTCCTTGGTTCTTGGTTGACTTCCCTCCTTGTTGACTGATGCTGCTTTTTATGCTTTGATTGCTGGTGTGGGGAAGATGGGCTGCCAGGGGCAGGCCATGGCTCCTCAGCATGACTGGTCTAAATGGAAGTGATATGATGCTGCTGCAGGTGGAGTGGTCACCTCCCAACCACTTTGGAGGTCCATAAAAAGTCCACGGCAACATCCAGCCGGGCCTCAGTAGGGAGCTTGATGGTGCCTGACACAGCTGGTGCAGCCCTGAAGGCAACAGTTGGGGAGCTCTCTTTGGGAGACTCCTGGAGAAGGAATGCCTACCTGAGGAGACCTGCTGGACTGATCGGATGATAAAACTTGGGGAAAGGAAGAGAAAGGTGAAGGACTTGCAAGGAGGAATAGAAGAACAGCGCAGAATAGAATAGAATAGAATAGAATAGAATAGAATAGAATAGAATAGAATAGAATAGAAGAAATGCTCTCTTCTGTCATGACATCACACTCCCTCCTCCCAGATTCTGTAAGCCCTTGGGGACCTACAGCAGGCAATTTCCCACTCTCCCCTCCATTTTAACTGACTTTCAATTGCTCTCATCATTTCATGCCTCCTTGAACATTCTCAGTTCTTATTAAACTGTTTGTGGATGGCTTCTTCTTTTGTTAATTTATGATGGCATGTTTTTCTGCATCCATCGAGAGCCCACCACCCCTTTTGTTTCTCTGTGGGTTGCCCGGTACGGTTGCTTTTATGATCAGCAAGAGCCACTCAATATACTTCTGAAATATACTGTTTGGTATGTCATGAAACCTGGGGCATGAAGAGGGTTTCTGTTGTGGTTGTGGTTGTTTTTCTTTACGTATCGCTTTTGATACATTTTGCAAAAATCCATTCATGACTGAAATTCAGAAAGAAGAGCATCTATTTGCCTGTTTGTTTTGCAAAAATACTGGCTCATCCAAGGTCACAGGCAACTTTGAACAAAAAGGCAGTGGCATAGGGGACTGGGAAATGATCAGCTTCTCAGCAGGTGCTCCCTGCTCTGAACGTCTAGCCCAGTTTCAGGGATCAGACGTCACACTGCATGACAATTAATCACACGGGACCGCAGCTCTAATAGCAGTGCAACGCTAAGTGCTTTTGATGAGGAAAGGCACATTTTTTTTAGTGTACCATTCAGGGCTTAAGTGATAAAATGCTAGCGAGTGCAGAATGCCACTGGAACTCATTAAAGTGCTTCAACACACCTGTGTAAATAATAGTAATAATAATAATTCACACCAGGGCCCAGAATTATGGCAAAGATTTAACAGCACTCAAGAAAACCATTTCTTCCAAGTGCTCGTGTTCTGGCTCCTGAGCAAACTCACATCGTGTTTCTCTTTTGCCTGTTTCACTGAAATCATCCACATTCCAGTCTCTGCTTTTGAACCCTACAAAAAAGGAGGTTGGGGAAGGGCTTCCAGCAGTCTTCGGAGTGGGGGTGGAGTTCTCCCGGAATTACAACTGGACTACAGATATCAGTTTCCCTGGAAGAAATGGTAGCTTTGGAGGGTAGATTCCTGGAATCACGTTCCAACTGATTTCCCTCCTCTCCACCAAAAGTCACCCTCCACAGGCTCTGTCCCTGAATCTCCAGGAATTTCCCAAGCCAGAACTGGCGACCCTAGTTGCCAGTGGTTTTTAAACTTTGTCCTTTCAAGCAACCCTTTCTGTAATGGCTTGGCTACTGCAAGTCCGTCATGGAATCACTCTATGGTGCTGCGGAGAATTATAAAGGAACTGGAAGCCCTGCCTACAGCCTTATGCCACCTAACAGCTGACAGTCAGGTAGATGGGAGCAATGTTCCCTCTAAGCTGTTTTAGTGTGAGCTAGCTCACAGTTTTTTAGCCTCCAGCTCAGAGATTTTTCTCATAGCTCAGGAAGGATGGCTCCAGAATAAACTAATTTATGCAGTAGCCAAATCGCTTGCTCACAACTTTAATGTCGGTAGCTCACAAAGTAGAATTCTTGCTCATAAGACTCCACAGCTTAGAGGGAGCATTGAATGGGGGCATTCTTTCCTACCAGTGCTAGAGCAACCAGGTCTGCCTTATTTTATTTTATTTTATTTATTTATTTTTATTTTATTTTTATCCCGCCATCCCGCCGAAGCGGCTCAGGGCGGCTTACAACAATAAAACCAGAAAACAATACCTCTAAAACAATCTATACAATACATTAAAATCTAATTTTACATACAGTATGACATATTCATAGCGGCAGCCATAAAGTGCTTTCTTGCTTAGTCTAGGTTGTTAAATGCTTGGTGGAATAACTCCGTCTTCGCCACTTTCTGGAACTGGCAGAGATCCCGGAGGGCACGGATCTCATGGGGGAGCTGGTTCCATAATATTGGTGCTACCAAGGAGAACACCCTAGTTCTAGTCGATGTTAATTTGGCATCCCTAGGGCCAGGGGGGACCAAACGATCCTGTGACTCAGATCTCAGTGCTCTTGGGGGAACATATGGGAAAAGGCGGTCCTGCAGGTAGACAGGCCCAAGACCATAAAGGGCTTTAAAGGTCATAACCAGCACCTTGAAGCGTATCCAGAATGCTATTGGCAGCCAGTGCAGCGCCCTCAGCACCGGGTGGCTGTGTTCCCTCACTGGGGCACCCACCAACAGCCTAGTTGCGGCATTCTGCACCAGCTGCAGCTTCCGAAGTTGCCCCAGGGGCAGCCCCATGTAGAGAGCATTACAGTAGTCCAATCTTGAGGTGACCATTGCATGGATCACTGACGCCAGATCATTGCGTTCGAGGAAGGGGACCAACTGCCTAATCAGCCGTAGATGGTAGAAGGCTGCCTTGGCAGTGGCTGCTACCTGGGCCTCCATTGTCAAGGAAGCATCCAGGAGCACTCCCAAACTCCTGACCCTCAGAGCTGGCACCAATGGCGCCCCACCGAAGGCCGGAAGTGGGACCCCTACCCCCGTACCACTCCAATTCAGGCATAGGACCTCCGTCTTCGTCGGATTTAATTTCAGTCGACTCCGTCCAAGCCAGTCCGCTACGTCCTGCAGCGCCCAGTCCAGATTTTCCAGGTCCGAGCCAGACCAGCTGCCCAACAACAGATAGAGCTGGGTGTCATCAGCGTATTGATGACAACCCAGCCCATGCCTCCAGGCAATCTGGGCAAGGGGGCGCATATAGATGTTAAACAACATCGGTGAGAGAACAGCTCCCTGGGGCACTCCACAAACTAGTGGGTGTCTCCGGGACAGGCTCTCCCCGAGCACCACCCTTTGTCTCCGACCTTGGAGGAAGGAGACAAGCCATTGCAAGGCGAGCCCCCGAACCCCCACGTCGGCGAGAACCGAATCCCCACGTCGGTGAGGCAGTGGGCGAGCAACTGGTGATCGACCATGTCGAACGCAGCCGACAGGTCCAACAGCATAAGCACCGCCGTCCCGCCCCGATCCAGATGCCTACGGAGGTCATCCATGAGGGCCACCAGTGCTGTCTCAGTCCCATGGCCCGGGCGGAAGCCGGACTGGAACGGATCCAGCGCGGAGGTGTCATCCAGAAAGGCCTGCAACTGTGTTGCCACCGCCCTCTCTATTACTTTGCCTAGGTAAGGCAAATTGGAAACCGGCCAGTAGTTGGCCAAATCGGCTGGATCCAGTGCTGGTTTTTTGAGGAGAGGGCGGACTATCGCCTCCTTGAGAGCCTCCGGGAACAAGCCCTCCAAGAGGGATCTGTTCACAATATCCCGAAGAGGACCTCGCAACCCCTCTCGGCCCGCTTTAATCAGGCAAGAGGGGCACGGATCAAGGCTGCAAGTAGTTGGGCGCACAGCCGAGATCAATCTGTCAACCTCCTCTAGACTGAGAGGGCTGAAACAATCCAGAATGGGACCAGAAGATGTGCTAGGAGCCTCGAGTTCACATACTGTTTCAAGTGTGGCCGGGAGGTCACGACGGAGCAACAAGACTTTATCTGCAAAGTGCCTCGCAAACGCCTCACAGCCAATGTCCAATTCCTTAATCTTTTGTCTGCTCTGAGGCAGGGTGGTTAATAAGCGAATCATTCTAAATAATTGTGCCGGGCGCGAGGTTGCAGATGCAATCTCAGCCGCATAGAATTCCTTCTTAGCGGCTTTGACCGCCGTCTCATACGACTTCATAAACGTTCGAGAGGATGCTCGCCGCCACTGTCTCTCTAGTCGTCTAAGCCCTCGCTTCATCAGCCGCAGCCCCGGTGTATACCGGGGCGCCAGCCTAGCTCGAGGACGCAGAGGACGTCTGGGTGCAATCTCCTCGATGGCTGCAGAGAGTCGATTATTCCAACTCCCCACTAGGGGGCAGTGTGTCCCGGAGAGCCATCTGAAACCGCTCAGGGTCCATCAGGCTCCACGGGCGAGCCCAAATTGGCTCGCTGCCCAAACAGGGTTGGGGTGAGACATTCACTCGGGCCCTCAGGGCATAGTGGTCCGACCATGGAACTGCCGAGGCAGTAATCCGGTCCACTGTAATCCCCGCCGTGAAGATCAAGTCAAGCATGTGACCGGCTTGATATGTGGGAACTGTTACACATTGGGAGAGTCCCAGCGTCGCCATGGATGAGGCCAGGTCCAATGATCAGGTGGAGGTCGCGTCGTCGGCATGGACATTGAAGTCCCCCAAAACCAGTAGCCTGGGGTGCTCCAGCGCCCGGCCCGACACGGCCTCCACCAGAGCTGGCAGGCTGCTTGCTGGTGCGTTGGGCAGACGGTACACTAGCCAGACAGCCAAACTCTCCCCAGCTTCCCACACAAAGCCAGCACATTCAATGCCCAAAATCCTCGCGGCCGGGAGGGCTCTGAAGGAGTAAGCCTCCCGAACGAACAGAGCCACTCCTCCCCCCCGCCCCTTTGTCCGGGATTGGTGGAGGACTGAGTAACCTGGGGGAGCCATCTGGGAGAGTGCTACAGTCTCCCCATCTCGCACCCAGGTCTCGGTCACGCATGCCAGGTCCACATCCTGATCCAAGATGAAATTTTGGGTGGAGGTGGAGTCTGCTTCAGTCACCGAGCATGCGTAGTGAGGGAGGGCTGCGCGAGACTGAGGCGGACTCCACGTGGGGTAGGTTGCATGTTAAGCTTTTTTAGGCTTCTCAGCCAGGGCTCAGCGTAGGCGTGAAACCCATAGTGTGTGGCCTGCACAGAGACCACGAGGAAGATCAGAGGTCTTATTATTTATGGACCTGGCATTGCACAACACCAATGTCGGAGAGGGGTTCTTCTACACTGCCCCACTACCTGCCACCTTTGGGATGGGACGCAGGCTGGAAGGGGGCCAAGCTTCTCTATTTCTCCGCTCCCTTCCCTTCCATTTCTGCCTGTTCCCACCGCTATACCTTCCCCTCCCCAAGAGCACTTGAATTCCCTGCCCCTCCACTTCTGCACCTGTTAGTCTTCGAGTGCCACTTGGCACATCCACAGACCAACCCTCGAGGCTGGAGGGGGTACTCACCCGCCAAGCTGTTTCTCAAAGGGGTCACCCGTTTAATTCACACCCTATCTCCTGCTAACTATCCTATTCCTAATTTAGTGGAGCACTACAATCCTAGCTATCTAATTACCCTATCTTTACTCCAATAGCAGTCCCTGCCAGTAACTTCAATAAAGGCTAGGGAAACCACTATTCACATAGTAGCCCACCCACTATTTAGCCTACAAAATCAGAATGCCACACTATTAGTTAAATATTAATAAACTACAGCTGAGTAGTACAGGCTCCCTCCCTACTAATTAACAAATCAATTTAGTCCATCAGCAACTACTCACAAATTAATCACCATCTAATAATTTTAGCTATCCAATTCATTAATTAATTTAGCTAGCACTAATGCGACCCACAGGTGGCACTATCAGTCCAAGTTAGTCATCCACACTTCTCTCCTCTTGTCCACACTCTTAGGCTTTTCTGTTGTTGTTATTATTGTCCTGGTGTTGTAATCCTGATGACCCGCCTGGGGCCTCCTGTTATAGTCCCAGGTCCTGGGAGGGGGAAGGGGGGAGGGGGTCCACTGGAGCCTCTCTCTCTCACCCGTCCGGCGGTAGTTGCAGAAGGTCTTTGATGGTCGCCTCCTATCCCACAAACCACTCCCCAACGCTCCCGGCAACCAAAAGGGGGGAGGGGCCCCACCGAAACCTCTCTCCACCGCACTACACACACAGGAGCGCACCAGCGACCTGCCACCACACTACTCCACTGTTCGTCTCCGTGCTCGCACCAAAGCCCTGTGCGCCACCACCCTACGCCGCAAGGCCCCGGGGGCCACAGTCCTCAATCTCCCCCGCACTGCCCGTCGATCCAAGCCGTCAGCGCCAGCGCCGTTGAGCCGCCCGTGGCTCCTACGATGGACTCCCGGCAGCTCTTACTCTGTGCCGCGGCTCTACCACTCCACCTAGACCGCGGCTTCTCAGGGCGTCTCCGGGCTCGTCGACTTCTCAAAGGTGGACACGCTGAGAGTGTGGCCCCGACCCGGCAGCAGGCGAGGTAGCAAGCGAAGCAGGAAAGACAGGGAAGGTACAAATGGGTTGTCAACATTCTCATTCCGCCAAAAAGGTCTTTAGAAGCCGAAAGCTGCAGGAGCAAGCTCACAAAGCTCTACTGCGGCCACTTAAGCCTTCGGTCAGCCATTTTCAATTGATCCTTTTAACCTGCCTTTCTCCAAAATGGACTCATAGGCTTTTTCTTCCCATGGCTCCTAAGTGCCAGGCCTCTGTCCACTTGACTATCAATACTTAGTCCACTAACAGCTAGTAGTTGAAGGAAGAAGGACTTTACCTGGCCAGCATCAGAACAGAGAAATGGTTGGCTAGGCTAGTAGGCAGGCTCTTGTACTCCCATGAGGCTTCACTGCCCTACCAGGTCATTGGGCAAGCTCCAGTACACGTGGGAGGCCTGCATCTTCTGTCAAGCCTCCCAGACGTGCTGGGGTCTACCCACCAACCCAGCAGGGTTGCCAGCTCCGGGTTGAGAAATTCCTGGATATTTTGGGGCTGGAGCCTGAGGAGGGTGGAGTTTGGGGCATAATGCCATAGAGTCCACCTTCCAAAGTGGCCATTCTCTCCAGGCGAACTGATCTCTTTTACCTGGAGATCAGTTGGAATAGCGGGAGATCTCCAGCCACCACCTGGAGGCTGGCAACTCTATAACCCGGGGGGCAGTGAAGCTTTGCCGGATTCTGCTCACCAGTTCAGCCAACCATCATTCCTATAGGTAGACCTGGCCTCTCTATAGCCCATAAGAAATCAGCCCCGTTACTGCCAATGGCAGGTAGACCTGGCCTCTATCCACTCCACTCAGCTGTTAGCTGTTAGCATCAGCTCTTAGGATGGGCTTCTAATTCCATTAAAATTTAAGGGAATGGGAGAGGACAACTGACAGCTGTTCTGTGAGGCCAGCTTCCTCTCCCTCCTTCCCTTCCTGCTCCTGCTGCCTCCAGGGAAGGGAATGGGGAGAACTAGAAAAATGGCCCTAAATTTTTGGGAACTGAAAAAGTGCCCCCCCATCCCTAAAGGGTAATGAGGGTCTAGAAACTTCCAAGTTAATGAAGAGCATGCTCTCCCTGAAATCCAAAATTAACACAGAAATGATTTAAGTGAGCACCCCTAGCTTTGAGGACAGTTCCACCAACTAAAACATCCATGCTCAGAGGCAGTGATCGGGGGCATGAGAAACAACACAGCAGCTGTATATCTGGAGGTTCAAATGTCACCTCTGCCATATGTGTACAAAAATCAGATCTCTCTTGGCAACTTCAAGAAAAACAAAAATTTATTCCAGCATGAGCTTTTGTGTGCCAGCGCTCACTTGGTTAGATGCGTGGAGCATACACGGCAACCTGTCCCTATCAGAAGAGAAGAAGGAATGGAATCAATCAAAGAAGCACACTTCCTTTTCTTCCCAGGGCCTGGGACAACGGGGCCTGAGACAAGGGATACTGGATATTGGCAGCTCCCTGACCACTCCTCTCAGCAAACACTGAAGCCATTCTCCAGCCTAAGGGGTGACAAGGTCTTCCCCCAACTTAAGTCCTACACACGGTCAGTAGAAAACCCATGTGGAGGTAGTTGCCTGGGTTTATTTTCCTTTAACAGTCCCCTGAGAGCACCAAAAAGGCAATTCCCCTGCCTGGGGAATCCACATGGAGAGAAAGCCATGCAGCATGGGTAGCTGCCGCAAGGAGAGAGAAGGTGAGAAAGGTCCCTCCTGCGCCTTATGCCAGTGAAGCCTCTTCTACCAAAGCAGGCTTCAGGCATCCATGGATGGCTTCTTGAGCCAGAGGAATGGATTCATAGGATCCCATGAATTAGCATAAACTAAAATCCTCTTTACCCGTAAGCATGCACTGAAAGTTCAGAGAAACAAAATCTTCCTGTCAAAGCCTCCTTGATGGTATTGCGGCTCCTCACCACCCTCCACAGTGCACCGCTAAAGGATGGGGGCTGTTTTGCCTCCTCGGCTAGAGGAAGAGGCCAGACGCTGTTTGTAGTGACAGTGTGCATCAAGCCGCTGGTGTGGGTGGAGCTGGCATTATAAAGGCCTGGGTCCACCCTCTACATGGCAGTTGCTGTTTGTTCTCTGCCCACCCTCCTGCCCTGTCTATAGTGCAGGCTCTGGCCGGTCGCCTTATTGGGGGCCAGGTAGGAATATTTTGCCTCTTCTCATGAGCAGGGGTGTTTTTGCCTGCCTTGCATGGTTGACAGTGGAGTTGGAATATTGGCTATAGTGGTTGCTGTTAAATAGGTTAGTCACTTTTGGTGTAAGGCAGGTAGGAAAGCAGAATTGGTGAGCACCTAGGCACATTCCACCAGGAACGGCATTCGGGCCTTGCAGCTCAGGGCTGGGAATGGGGATCTCCATTTCGAGCTACCGGGTTAGGCTTATCCCCGCAGGCCGTGCAGCTTTGGGGGTGGCTTTCCAGGTTTGCTGCCAATATGCCAGGCTGCTGATTGAAAGCCACAAAGATGGCTCAAGATTCGGGCAGGTGATTGGCCCAATAGAGGGCTGGGAGGTTGTCAGAGTGCTGGGTTGCCCTGCCCACCCCTTTTGTCCACACTAGTGGTCTTCCCCTTGCCACACAGTTTATAAATAGTTAATAAAGTGGGCCTTGTTTTTATCCATTATTGCGTCCATCTCTTCATTTCAACTGGGGTGTGTGAAATGTTGCTTGGCGGTGTGGAGGGAACAAGTCACCTGTATGACATGATCCTTAGGGTCCGCCCCAGCTCAAGAACCGTGAGATCTGTGCAGGGTCATGGGAAAGGAATAGCGTGCAGCATTCCTATAGTTACAACCTGCTGAATTGGAACCTCTTCCCTGTCTCCCTGGGTACAGTTGTGCAAAAAACACTTTCCCCCCCTCCATCTGTAACAAATAAGGAATTTATAGACCAAAGCTAAACAAATTATATCTGCCCACAAGCATTAATCAGACTCGCGTTTTCCACGTTTGATCATTATTCAAAACTATTCCAGATATCCACTGTGAACATTACTCAACCCATGGTTCATTATAACTCTATCCAACTATTGACTGTTCAAGCTGTGCAGATTGTTTACCTAAAATATATTGCTTCCCCTCCCCCCCTTTTTCCTGATGAGATGGCGAGGTACAGGTGCAAAGCTGTATAAATCATTCCCAATATTCATCCAAATATGGGCCTATATATGAGGCATGGTGAGACTTCATTTCCTCAAATATGCCTCAGAACAGAAATATATGGGGTTTGTGTGTAGGAAATGGAGCTTCCCTCTAATGGGGGAGGGAGGAGGGGGTACATTTTTTTTTACACTTAATACCATGTTCTGAAAATTTCAACCAAGTACCATGCAAAGTTGAACACATGACGCTATACTTATTGGTCCACAAAGGTCAGTACTGTCTACTTTGACAGGCAGCAGCTCTCCAGGGTCTCAGGTAAAGATCTTCCACATCACGTATTACCTAATTCTTTTAACTGGCAATGACAGGGATTGAACCTGGGACTTTCAGCATGCCAAGCGGATGCTGTACCACTCAGCCACATCCCCTCCCCAGAGTCATTTTGAGCATGGATTGGGGACACCTGGGTTCAAATTCCCAACCTTTCACAAAACTGATGTGATAATTTTGGGCTCGTCATATCTCACAGCTGAGCATACCTCACAGGGTTGTCATGAGAATGGAAGCAGTCATTAGTGAACGCGTCTGTACTCAAATCACTATGTGATGGTCAACTTCAGGCCTCACTCTCAAATGCTAAAAAAAACAGTTTTCTTCTAATTGAACATTGGAAACCATTCTAAACTGAAATGAAAATGTACTGTACATGTGCTTCTTGCACTGCTTTTCCACAGCTGTCTGTGCCCCAACCACCCTCTATTCAAGATTCTTGACAAAAAGTAACAATAATTTATAAACAGGCATACTTTAGTTAGGGGAAAGGACTCTGTAACTTCTCTCTACCATGTTCCAGCTATATGCATTTTGCCTGCCTGTATTTATTTACTTTACTTCATCTATACCCTGCCTTTCACCACAGTGAGGACCCAGAGTGCCCGGCATCATCTCCTGGATTTTATCTTCACAACAACAACCATGTGAGTGTGACTGGCCCAACATCACCCATCAAGTTTCCATAGCAGTAAAGGGTCTCCCAGATCTTAATCCAACACTTTAACCACTACACCACACTGGCTCTTGTTATTCGTGTTAATCTAGCCAATTGGACCATAAATGGTTTGTGCATCATTCCACTGCTGTGTGGGGAATTCTCATTTGAACCAGCAAGGTTCTGAGCATGCACCAACCTAATCGATGCTGCCAAGTCAACAGATAGTTGCTGCCAGCTGTGCAGGCACAAAAGCAGCACACACAGTGAAAATGTGGTTAATTTTAAATTATGCCCATTAACAATCCTAGAGCACATATAATCCTAGGAAGCCAATAAGTTATGAGCACGTGCCAACAGCAGCTACCCAGCCAGCCACCATGCGAAAGAAAGAAAGAAAGAAAGAAAGAAAGAGAGAGAGAGAGAGAGAGAGAGAGAGAGAGAGAGAGAGAGAGAGAGAGAGAGAGAGAGAGAGAGGGAGGGAGGGAGGGAGGGAGGGAAGACGGAAGGAAGGAAGGAAGGAAGGAAGGAAACACACACTACCACATGTGTTAAAATTATGAAAGAATTATCCCTGCAATCACCTGAGGTGCTCAACTCCAGAAAAGCAAGGTAAATAAGATTTTCAACACCTTGTTTGCAAAAGCCAAATCACTACTAATCAAAGAGCATAACTTTCCACTGTAACTGCCATGTGTTCTTTAGAGGGAGGGTTGCACACAAATACAATAAATCAGTAATAATATATTGCACAGAAAATCTTCTGAGGCAGCTCCATGCTTCTATAAATTTAGCACTATACATTTGTTTTTTGAAAAAAAGGCCTGGGGTTTACTACTTTGCAATGTACATTTATACCCTGTAGGGTAAATTCACTTGTTTGGAGGAACTGCTTTTGCAAGTGTGAAATGTCTGCAGATGTACTAACAGTGCAAGGGCAATGAAAATCATTGGAAAGGGCATCTCTTTCCTTTGCAAAGTGATCCAGGCTGGGAGATCTGGCTGTACTCCCCCCACCCATCCCCTCTGTTCTCCTCTAGTTCCACTTCCAAGATCATTATTGATAGCTCTCTGAGCAACAAAAAAAGGAATAATTGATTAATAGAAGAGAAGGCTAGGGATCACCTCCAGGTCATTAAGCCAGCCTTTTCAGTTAGAGAAGGGTTTCATTTTTGCAGTACAGTAATTCCATTAAGAGTTTCAAAATGCCGTCTGCTCTTGGCAATAATACATCACCTGCCTCCTGCAGTGAAGTCTATGTTACGTTCTCAAAGGTTTTGATGCAGTTGTTGTTGCAAGAATCAAGGCAGTTTTGGGGAGAGAGAAGACGACCAACATAAGCAAAAGCAAGAAGGGCCATGGATAAAATCATGAGCAACGTTCATCAGTCTCAGGGGCATTCTTAGTGATTCTTGGGCCCTGGGTAAAAGTCAAGGATGTGCCCCTCACATGCTTTCATTGTTTCCACCCAACCTCCTCTGAACAAGGTTAAAGTGCCCAATTTTCACAATGCACGTCCCTTTAAAAATGTACTTCATTATGAGTTTTTACTTTATTTTATATAGCATTTTCTATCACCCCCCCCCACCAGCCATCAGAGCCCTCCCAGTATGGGGCTCTGGACAATTGCCCATAGGTAAGACTGCCCCTGTCCAATCTGCAGTGAGAAACTCCAATGATTTTATTGCAACCCAGATGACTTGATCCAATTGCATGTAAGCACAACAGCAACTGTGGATCCATAGACCAATGTGAATTACCAGGATCATATCTCTCCAATATTAAAAGTGGAACATTATTCACTTCCGGACACAATTCAAAGTGCTGGTTATTCCTTTAAAGGAATAAATGGTCTGGGAGCTAGGCACTTATAAGACCCCCTCCTGTATATGCCAGCACATTACTTTAGACCAACTGCCCAATCAATTTACATATCTACCAAGGCTAGGGTTGCCAACCTTCAGGTGGGGCCCAGAGATCTCTTGGAATTAAAACTGATCTCCAAGCAATACAGAACAGTTCCTCTAGAGAAAACGGTTGAACCAATGAGGTCCCACTCCTCCTCAAACCCCTCCCTCTCCAGGTTCCATCCTCCAAATCTCCATGCATTTCCCAATGTGGACTTGGCAACCTTAAACAAGTTCCTTCTGTTAGCTCCCCACCCTCAAAAGTAAGATAAGTCATTAACAGAGAATGGGACTTTGCTGGGGTGGTTCCTCACATGACATATTCCCCTACCCGGCACTTATATCCTGCCTGGCCTTTCTTGGTTCAAGGCAGTTTACAACAATAGTTAAAATAAAAGGTAGAGAGCTGGTCCATCTTACAGCAGGCAAGAGGGCAGGTAACTTCCAGGAACCACTGGCACAACATACAGGAAAGCTTTCTGCTTCCGGGTGTGTGTCTAGCTGGCATCCTTTTTGGGTCACCACACAGTTCAGTCCCTATTTGCACATTGCTTGCACACTCCAGGTTTTATTACTATGAACTTTGTCCATAAGAGCACAATGTGTGCCTTGCAGGGCAACACACTCCCCTGCATCTCCAAAGACAAGATGCTCTCCTTTGTGAATATAGAAAGATCATTGAAAAAAGAGAGTTGCCCATCCATGAAGACATGGCTAAGATCCTAAAATTTTAGCATTTAAGCATACAATAGAAAGCTCAATACAGCATCAGTCACAGAGATATGAGACATTTTAAACCAGTAATTGAAACAACTTTTATGTGTACAGTATCTAGCTTCTGGATGATCTGTTTCACTTGTAAGTATTGGATGCAATCCCATATACTCTACTTGCTTTTGAAGCAGGTCCAATCCCATAAAAAAAAAATTATACAAGACCAAAGGGGGATTTTATATCAGCCATGCACTCCTATTACTCCATGGGTAGAAATGAGGACACTGCATTGGGCCCTTTAAACATTTATATTGGCCCTTGAAATATTTATACATTTGTCATTTAGAATATTTATGCCACTATACAATTCATGCTCTTTTATAGATGACTTAGGGATTTTTATAATGCAAGATAAATTATATATTGTGTATTTACCATACCCTGTAAATATTTTATTAAATGCTATCGTTTGTGCAGTGCAAAGAGACCATGTAGAGAACAGAAATCGGATTCGCAATGAGATGAAAGGCTTCTTGTCCAAGCATTGCGCAGCTTTTGAAAACAGAGTATTTGGGACCAGGAAGATAAATTGGTTAAAAATGTTCTTGGATTGTTTAGGGAGGGTCAGAATGAAGCCAGATATGCTAAACCAAATAAATAAATAAACTAGATGAGAACATGGAGGGAGCAGGCAATACCATGTGCCTCCTGCTGGTCCCCATTTTTCATACTTCCTCTGTCCCAGAAATGTCCCAGTTACAGATTCATTGAACTAGAACAGACATGCTGAATGAGGGCAGCGGGCTATAAACTAAGTGGTGGAGCACCAGCTTTTGCAGGTTGAATCCCTGGCATCTCTAGTTAGAATGATCTCAGGCAGCAGTTTTGGGGAAGGAGGAGGAGAGGAGATTGGATTTATACTCCGCCCTTCACTACCTGAAGGAGTCTCAGATCCTTTCAGCACTAGACCTTAGGTCCTGGTTCAACCCTGTCTCCAAATTTACATTCTACATTACATGCGAGTTCACCCCTGTAATTACCTCGGGGTATTTTTACATTCTACATTACACTTGAGTTCACCCCTGTAATTATCTCAGGCTATTTTTTGTTTCCACATTACACTGAGGTCACCCCGGTTTTGGATTCCTTGCATTGGATAGTGGGTTGGAATGGCCTATAAGGAACCTTCCAGTTCTAGGATGTATGATTAAGCAGTTTCCTTACCACAAGGGTAACTCAAGAATCAGTTGCGTTTGTGCATATGTAAATAGTGGAAGTAAGAAAATGGACAAAAGGGGTCATATTCATTCTGGGTTTTCATGAATTTTAGATAATAATGAAAATTTTCCAGTTCTAGACTTTGTAGACTCCAGACAGCAACTTAATGGTATGCCATGAAACAATAACAAAGTACAAGGATGTATTTATATGTATATGTGTTGAACAGAGTTTGAGTCCAGAGGCTTGAATAAAACTTTGTTGGGCTTAAATGTGCCACTGGACTCAAACTTTGTTCTGCTGCTTCAGACCAACACGGCTCTATCTGATGTTAAGCAGCCAGTCAGACTCCAGACCACATGATCTGGATGGTGCTTTGCAGGCCGTGACTGGGTGGCTCAGACTGAGTCTGAATCCAGCTTTTATCATTTGAGGCTGATTAGGCAGTTGGTTCCCTTCCTTGACTGTGCTGACCTGGCTACAGTGATCCACATGATGGTCACCTCAAGACTAGACTACTGTAATGCTCTCTACATGGGGCTGCCTTTGTCGCGGATCCGGAAGCTGGAGCTAGTGCAGAATGCTGTGGCCAGGCTATTGATCGGTCTCCCTAGATGGGAGCACATCCAGCCTGTGCTGAGGACACTGCACTGGCTGCCAATAGTATACCGAATCCGCTTCAAAGTGCTGGTTCTTACCTTTAAAGCCCTATATGGCCAGGGTTCAACATACCTAAGGGACCGCCTATCCCTGTATATACCCCAGAGAGCACTACGGTCTGGGTCTCAAAATTGGTTGACCCTCCCTGGCCCAAGGGAGGCCAGGCTAGCTGCTACTAGGGCTGGGGCCTTTTCAGTGGCAGCCCCTACCTGGTGGAACGAGCTCCCAGAGGAGATCAGGGCCCTGCGGGACCTCTCACAGTTCCGCAGGGCCTGCAAGACGGAGCTCTTCCGCCAGGCATACAATTAAGGGCTGCCACCGCCGCCCTAATGCTCAGCCCATAATGTTAACATCAAGCTGCTGCCTTAAGAACGAGCAGAATAACATGTAAACACTTTATGTGGAATAACATTGAAGCAATTTGTTGGAAAGCACTTTATTCATTTGATTTTTAACTGCCACCAGTATTCTGATATTTTGTAATGTTCTAATTTAAATGCTGTGTTTTAATTCTGTATTATTTATGTTTTTATTCTGTACTGTTGTGTTTGTAGTTGGAAGCTGCCCTGAGCCTGCTTTGCGGGGAGGGCGGGGTATACATTTGACTATAAGTAAATAAATACCCACCTGAATCTCTCTGTGTGTGCGTGTATGTGCGCGTGTGCGTATGCCTTATTTACATACGTATGGCAAACGAAGGTTCTATCAGCAACACACTTCCACTAGACAAGCACATGCATAACAATAGGCCTTGTAGCACTGAACTTTATGCAGAACATGACTCTGTAACCTTTCTGATGTTGACTATCCACCCAAGTATGTTCCAAATTTAGTTACATGCTCCCAGCGTTCAATCTGATTAAAGCTACATCACATGTCAATTAAGCTTATGGGCTTGAAGCTCTTCTCTTCTTTTTCCCTGAAAAGTCTTCATCTTCATTTGGCATATAGTGAAAGTAGCTGTCAGTTGGGCATAGCAGAGAAAATTAATTTGTGTGGCTTTTTTAAAAAGTGGAAACAGGCATTAAGGGATTGTTCTAAATTCCCACCCAGCAAAACTGTGGAAACTTTATGCCCAACATTCATGAATTTTTCTTTGCACCTGGAATCAAGGAGTAGTTCTCAGGTAGTGATCCCTAATCCACTGATGGGTTTCCTTGTGTCCACATATTTCTTCCCCAAGCCATCTCTTTCCAAAAGCAAATAGAAATCCTAGCATTCATCCACCTCACTGGAACAGATGGTGCTTCAGATGAACCTACGAAGCATCATAAAGTTCTCAGGGAGCACCCATTCAGACAAATCTCCCTTGTTGAGGATGCTTGGGTTGCAAACTCCCAACATTTTGTGATTGACCCCCGCATCCCATGGCAGCTATTCTGTGGTTCTCAGGGAGCACCCATTCAGACAAATCTCCCTTGTTGAGGATGCTTGGGTTGCAAACTCCCAACATTTTGTGATTGACCCCCGCATCCCATGGCAGCTATTCTGTGGTACTGCCCACTCCCTTTTCTCAAAATCCCAGAAGTGCCCACAGATTCAGTTAGACTAGGGATCCCTGTCCTAGGGTCTCAGGAATGGCTGTGAACCAGGAGCCTATCTAGTATATTTTTATCTTCTCTCTCCTCCAAGGAGCTCAGTCCTGTGAAACACATTAAGCTGAAAGAGTTTACGCAGCCTTCAGAGATTACCAGACACAGTAGGGAATAGGGGTATGCAACACAGAGACACACAGACAGAAGATAGATAGCTGCAAGGATTGGTGCCCAACACATTTCAAGATCTTTATAAAAGAAGATATTACATTGTTGTGAAAACATACAATCACAGTGCATGTAAGACACATCCTAACATCAGAGAAAAATGTCAATCATTTGTAGTCTCCTTTTTTATTGTGTACTATCAGCTCTAGGAGACATCAGGCAGCATAGAGGCTCTAGATTGGCCAGCCCTTGCATGACTATTTAGGAGCCTGGGCTTTGGGCTTTGCCTGCTCAACAGTGGAGCACCTTCTGCTAATTGCATTTCAGGGTCCAGAACCTGCCCCCGGCTCCAGCAGCACACTTTGTGCATATTCCAAATCTGAATTTACAGTGTGGCCTTGACAGCAAAGATGTTCAAGGCAGAGGGTGTAACTTCCAACCTCTTCGTTGTAGAAATAAACTAGTCACAAGTCAAGTTTGCAGAATCCACTGCAATCCACAGGTCAAGTTTGCAGAATCCACTGCACTTCCCAGGTACAGTTTCAACTACTTTGTCACCAACCCAACAAGAATGGGGAGGAGGAGGAGGATGAAGAGAAGGAGACATCTATCCTCCCAGGATTCCTGGGCTTGAACTAGGAACCTCATGTCATAAGCATGGACCTGGCCTAGTGAGTTACCTGGGTCTGTGTGGTCAGGCTTCAGAACCTTAGTCACAACAGAAGACAGAGACTTGCATCATTAGCTCCTGTCACTGGCAGTCAGTGCAAAGGCTCTGGGCTGGCCAGGCTAACACTGTTTCTCATGAACTCCCCAACTCAGAAGGTTTATTTTCTTGATAATGAGGAAGAGACATCAGACCCTCTACATGGACTACCCTGCAAGCCCCATTAATATGGGGGCCAGAAGCTGTAACACCTGCTGAGGACACTAAGGAAGCAATCTTAAGCAGATCTACCCAGAATCCCCTTTCCTGAACTTTCCTGTCTCCCAGGAAAGTGTTCTTCAGATTGCACTGTGATTCACCTAGGAGGCAGCACACATGAACCTGCCCCAGCCTTGAGTTTTCCTCCCATTCCACAGCCCTGATCTGACGCTGAGACTGTTGTAAGTTATTCTTGGTGTCTGTAGTGCCAGCAGGGCTTTTGAGATGCTCTTTAAGAAGCTTTATCTTGCGAGTTGAAAAGCATATGAATATTACTGACACGTTCCCTTCTCTTCGTTGACAGCTTTATCCATCTCCTCTTGTACCTCTGCTTGAAAATGAAAGGAAGATTAAGCAAGTGGTGTGGGAAGAAGGGCGCATGAAGTCTCGTGTTCAGCAGATCCAACACATCCTATAAGTCAATGGATGTCTAACAAAGCTGTTCTTTTTTCTGCTTTAAAAGTGGGCAGGTGACTGATCACTATATAAAGCCCAGTATGAAAAAGCATGCAAAACTGTTGCAAAATCCAACTTTTAATTAAATTATGGATGTCATATAAAATAATGTTTCATGGGGTGGGGGGGAGACATGGCTCCATTATTTTTCAGCAAAATCTTCCACCTGCTCAGAAATCCATTGCTAAATCAATCATGTTTTGAAACTATTCTTTTCCAGGGTAAGTGTATTATTCATAAGGCAATAGATTTGCAAAGAGTCCATGGAGTACAAAAAGTCTGAAGTCTCAAAAGTTCCAGGACACCAACTTCCAATTTTTGGGCATTCATGCAGAAGTGAATGCATCCGGTGTGCGAAGAATATCAACAATGGCTCTTGCTGCAGCCTAAATGAGAGTAACTTCTAAAGTAGCTCTAAGGTTACCAAAATGAAATTCATATGACCAATATTTCTACAGAAAAGATTTGCTTAAAATTTCAGGTGAATATAGGGCAGCTCATCCACAGGAATTTCTGAAAAAACTAAGCAGCATATTGTTTCCCTTTGAGAAATTGCTCGGAAGGTTCAACATAACTAAGATACCAACCAATTGTGCCTGAAGAGAAATTTGAAGAGAAAGGTCTTCCTTTGCAAAAACATGTGTGGGAATTCTGAGGAAAGTTAGAAGACTGGCAAAAGTTTCTCATTCCTGTCAGAGTGCATATGAACCATTCCCAACTGAAATGAACTGGCAAAACAAGATGAATAGTATATATAAACCTGCAAGGGTGACAATTACTTTGTGTAATGAGTTAGCCCTGGCCTGGATGGTCCAAGCTAGCCTCATCCTGTCAGATCTCAGAAGCTAAGCAGGCTTGTCCCTGGATAGTATTTGGAGGGGAGACCACCAAGGAATACCAAGGTCACTATGAAGAGTCAGGCAATGACAAACCTCCTCTGAACATCTCTTGCCTTGACAACCCCATGTGAGGTTGTCATAAGTCAGTTGTGACTTGACAGCACTTTACACAAACACACACACCACAAACTGACTATTGGTAAATGTTTCTAACTTTGAAAATGAGCTCAAAGGTACGCAGGTTAAATGACATCCTTATACTTTGTCAGCATGGCTGAGAGTGATCTAGATGATAGCAATGCTCCCTCTAAGCTGTGGAGTCTTGTGAGCAAAAATTCTATTTTGTGAGCTAGTGGCATTAAAGCTGTGAGCGAGCGATTTGGCTACTGCAAAAATTAGTTTGCTCTGGAGCCATCCTTCCTGAACTAAGACAAAAATGTGTGAGCCGGAAGCTAAAAAACTGTGTGCTCGCTCACACTAACTCAGCTTAGAGGGAACACTGGGTGGTTGTGGTCAGCCCCAGCCCAGAAACAGTAGTCAAAAGAGAAGCCTTGCTGATTCAAACTAATGGATCATCAAGTTCAGAATCCTGTTTCTTACAGTGGCCAACCTGATGCCACAGAAGATACACAATAGGGGCAGAGAGGTCAAAGCGTGATGCTGCAGTTCATCATTCAGAAGTTCAGCTCGGCATCCAGAACTCTACTGCCTCCAAATATGGAAGCCTCGTTTAGCCATCATGAATTTGTATAATCTCCATCTAATTAGCAGCCATCACCTCATCTCATGGCAGTGAGACCAGAAGATAATTACACATTGGATTTTCTTTTGCGCATCCAGAATCTACTGCCCATCAATTTCATTGGATGCCCCTGAGATCTATTATTTTGAGCCAGAGAAAGCTCTCTCTATCCACTTTCTCCACAGCATGCATAATTTGATAATCCTCTATTTTGTCCTTCATTAGTTGTCATCTTTTTTAAAAATGAAAAGCTTCAAAGTCTTCAGCTGTTTCTCCTACAGGACTGTTCCAAACCCAATTATTTTGGTTGCCCTATTACATACCTTCCCCAGCTGTATACATTGTAGTGATGGTCTGACCAGAATTGTACACAGTTTTCTACATGCAGTTTCACCAGAGATATATACAAGGGTATTACAATAAGAGCAGTTTTATGTTCAATCCCTTTTCTCATCACCCCTAACACCTGTACACAGTGTTCTACATGCAGTTTCACCAGAGATGTATACAAGGGTGTTACAATAAGAGCAGTTTTATTTTCAATCCCTTTTCTCATCACCCCTAACACAGAATTTGCCTTTTCATTGTTGCAGAACACTGAGTTGGCATTTTAACTGAGCTATCTGCCATGACTCTAAGATTTCTTTCCTAATCAGTCCCCATCAGTTGGGATCCTCTCAATGTATATGTAAATTAGGATTTTCTGCCCCATGGTGCTTCACTTTACACTTACAATTAGGCATGCTGAGAACTTTGTGTCAAACATGTTCTCTAGGCAAACCCTGCTTCTTTGACAGCCAAGCCTTACCTGCAAGTTGAACTTCAAATCAATTCAACTTGTCCCCAATGTTCTTCACTCAACCTGGGCACCAAGCTGGACTTGGCTGGTATCACAGTAGCTGTGGTTCATAGGTTTTGTTTCTTTATTGTTATTTTACACCTACACATTAGGGGAAATCAATTTCCTACCAGGGTTACAGTTAGGTCAGGAATTTCTAGCACACAGATCACTTCTCTTTGCACCTGCACAGTAGGAATTGTCATTTAAATGAAATGCTTGCTAGCTAAGCTGTGGCATTACCAGGACCTATCACAATACCTGTCAGCTAGGGCAATTATCAAGCCATGAGCCTTTGTATAAGAGGCTACCTGAACAATAACAAACCAATCAATTGAAAAGAAAACAAACCAATCAGTTTTAAACAGAGTGCCTTTTATCCATGGCAACCACTAATGAGCTGGTTGGCAAAGATTTTGAAGGAAAAATACCAACCCCTTTTTCAAAAGTAGGGGAATGAAGAAAGCAGACAGGGATTCATTTGAAATGTGATATCGGAGGAGAGTCTTATGAATACCATGGACTTCCAAAAAGACAAATAATTGGGTTGTAGATCAAATCAACACTGAACTCTCCCTAGAAGCTAAAATGATTAAACTGAGGCTATTGAAATTTGGTCACATTATGAGAAGACAAGACTCACTGGTATAGACAATAATGCTAGGGAAAGCTGAAGGCAACAGAAAAAGAAGATGACCCAACATGAGATGGATTGTCTCAATCAAAGAAGACACACATGGCCCTGAGTTTGGGAGACCTGAGCAAAGCTGTTAATAATGGGACATTTTGGAGGTAATTGATTCATAGGGACACCATAAGTCAGAAGTGACTCGACAGCACTTAACACATACACACAAATGGGGGAATAAACTATGGCTCCCATTATACCGTGCAAGAAGGTGCATGCACTAACTGCCCTATATCTAGACAGCAGCAGCCATTAACATGGTTGTCAGAGACACTCAGATGAACATCATACACTACAGCACTGTTTTACTCCTCAGAAAGTAGTTGTTTCTTTGTCTATGCTGCTGTATGCAATTGTATTATTGGTGGTGGCAATGGGGAGCAGGTCCATTTCACAAATAGCGTCTACTGACTGTGCATGCAGAGAGCAAATCATCACACAGGCTCAAGCTGCTTGCAAACAACTCGTGATCACCACACAATTTCATGGTGTGAGCTGAAACAGGAGTTGATCAAGCCCGCCAGCTTTCACTGTACCTCATTTGCCATCCGGTTTGTCACTCCTCCAGTCTGGAGAGACCCTTGTGGAGCTCCACTTTCATTACCACCATCTTGATAATGCGGTGTCCCCTGCCAACTTACCCCCTTCCATCTGCTGGGCCATATTGGCCTACATTACAACGGGCACACAGTGTCATCCTTCCACGCCCCATGCTTCGCAAATTGCCCTTCAGACCACATCACTGTGATTAGGAATGAAAGATCCACCTTTCTGTTAATGAAAAAGGAGGTTCATACAATTACGGACCAAAATATTTTCCAGGGTGAGTGCATTCAATCAATGAGCAATTTGACTTTTATAGCTGTGCTGCTGAGGACGAAAGTTGACCTTGCCATCCAAGTCCCCAAGTGCCAGCAGTCAGGTATTTTTCACAAGCTCTTCTTCTCTCATCTTCTTACATGCAATCCCCCTACCCAGTTGTCTAATTTTATTGCCCACTTACAGCAAGATGATTACAATGAATGATGTACGGGAGCAAGATCAATATGCCCGTAAGGGGAGGGAGCGGATATTAATCTTTGGCCATGCAGGATGTTCATCTGCCTTGTCATAATCCTCCTGCTATCAACACGATCGCTGTCCCCTGTGGCTGGTATTTATCATGACCAACCAAACTGACACAAAAATGTGTTTGGTCCTAATAGGAAGGTATTACATAGATTTTGTTCCTGGTGGGGCTTTTGCGTGGACCGATATAGCTGTTTAAAACTTTTCGTATTTATCATTCTTGATCACTTGCTTGTTTGATCTTGGCACCTCTCTCCTGCACACATTCATAAAAGTCTACAACTTCTTTCATAACTGCAGGCTTACATCTAAATATTTTATCATTGCAGCATTGCAAACCAGGGCTCCCTGTGTACATCTACACAGGGACTGCAGGGAAGAAGTTCAGATATTTCTGTACATTGCACGGCCATACGTCTACAGCTGCTTCGTGTATGAGAGCCCTTTGCCCAACTACAGGAACAGCTACTGGACCAAGCAGAGGCCATGAAGCATGGATGTCCTACCAGGAAAGGCGGCTAGCGGCCTATTCCAGAGATGCTTCACAGGTTCCTCTGGTAACAACTTCCTTCTCCCTCAGACACGCGTACTTGTACCTGTTCTGGAGGGAGCAGAGCACAACCTTTTTGCACTGCTGCCGAGTCTAAAAGGGGCACAAACGCTTTGGGGTTGCATTCCCTCCAGGCACCACTTCCATTCAGAGATCTCCTGTTTCTAGAAGGGGAGGCACCCAGAGTGCCAGAGTCAGCGCCTGGGACCAAGACAGATTGAGGGTCACCAACCTCAAGTGGGGCCGGGAGTTCTCCCAATATTACAGCTAATCTCCGGAATACAGAGATCCATTCCCCTAGAGAAAATGGCCCCTTTGGAGGTGGGTTCTATGGCATCATCTCCCCACTGAGCTCTCTCCCCTCCCCAAGCTGTGCCCTCCACAGGCACTGCCTGGAATTCCCAGGAATTCCCCAAGCCAGAGTTGGCAACTTTACTCCGATTACACCAGTTCCTGTGGGCAGGACCATTCTTTGTACATCAACTATGTACAGATGGGGGAAAAACAGTGCAAAAAAATTGTGTGCACATAAATAATGTAAATGAGTCATGATGAGGGTTGCCAGCCTCTAGGTGGGGCCTGGAGCTCTCCTGCTTTTACAACTGATCTCCAGCTGACAGAGGTCAGTTCCCCTGGAGAAAATGGCTGCTTTGAAGGGTGGACTCCGTGGCATTGTACCATGCTGAGGCCCCTCCCCTCCTCAAACCCTGTCCTCTCCCGGATCCACCCCCAAAGTCTCCAAATATTTTCCAACCCAGAGCTGGCAACCCTAGTCATAACTGGCAGCAACAACAATGACGCATATGGAAATCAAGAGTGAAACTGAGACTGCACGAAACTGAAATGAGGAACTGAAAGAAGGAAAATGCCCATAGCAGGTCTTTCCTGTCTTCTACAAGGTGGACACTCATTGTGTGGATTATCAGCACATCACAAACAACCACCAAGGGTTTTAGTAGTGACCTGATGAAACTGCCGGGTCCATGTACACACAAGATGAAAGATGAGAACTCAGAATCCAGCATGTACAGTTTGCACATTAGCCATGTTTGCACCTCAGGGCTTTTAATTTCACAAAACAATTATACCAGTGCCGCTAAGACCTCTAAATAATGGAGATATGCATCCAGGAAAGGCTGTAGTGGAGATTCTCTTTCCCATCCTGCCGTCTACTGCTCTGGGCTGTGTGCATTGTAGAGCCCTTATCGGTGCCCCATTTACAATGCACCATTCATCATCTGGGCAGCCTTAGTTCCAGCTGGTCTGTTCTATTACAGGGACTCATGGACACAGCTGATGAAGTCAAGCACCCCCTGGGCTTCCCTGGAAGGACCTGTCATCATCTGAACTGCTCCTGTCAGCCTGCCACACTATTTCTACCACTGGTGTGATGCTGCCTGGCATCTGGGCAAAGGCCTTGCCATCTGTGCTCAACTTCTTTGTCATCTAGACTTTGCTTCCGGTCATTCGTGCATCTCTCTCGTTCTCCGTTTCCCACAGGGGAGTGGAGGGACACATCTTCTCACATCTTAAGCTTGCAAATCCACAGCTGCAACCTTGGTTCTTCCTTCTCATCCATCTTCCAGAGATTTGCCTTCCACAGCAGATACTGCAACTGTGACACCAGTGAGATTATGCTGCTGCACTTGATGGCAGAATGGCCTTCCTATTTTAAGGTCTCTATTGGAGGGGTGTGTACAAAATATTAGGTTTGCTTTCATTTTGTTTTGATTTTTTTCTTGCTTTGTAATATTTGTTACATGAGTCCCTTTTTCTTTATTCTGTTCGTTACTCCTCCCCAAGTTCTTTTAATGCGGGACTTATTTTCAGCTAAACAAAGTTTGAGTCCAGTGGCACCTTTAAGGCCAACAAAGTTTTATTCAAGGTATAAGCTTTCGTGTGCAAACACACTTCTTCAGATACAGTGAAACAGAATTTCCTCAACCATTACATGTAGGAAGAGGGGGTTAGTTGCCAGAAAGAGCTAGTTAGAGTTAAGATGCATAAGTAACTGGGCAGTTATAACTGAGATTAGATTAAAGGAAGATCTGTGAATGGCAGTAAATTAGCATACAAATACAAGAGTTAACAAACAGATGTGAGAATTAAGTTTGAGAGCACTGAGACCTCCAAGACCAATAATGTTCAATTCTGAATATAAGTGAGAACTGAGAGCCTTTGCTTGTGTAGATGCACACTCCTTCAGATACATTGAAACAGATTTCCTCAAAAGTTACAGATAGGTGGGGGGGTTAGTTGCCAGGAAGGGCTAATCAGAATCAAGATGCATAAACAACTGACCAATAAATAGAGCTAAGACTGGAATAACACATTTGATAAGAGAGATAAGAAGTAGTGAGATAAGAAGCCGATATCTCTGTTAAGCCCTGGGGGTTCCATTGTCCTGAGTGTTGTAATAAAATGTAATTCAGCAATCTCCCATTGCAGTCTGTTTCTGAAATTCTCTTTTGCAATAAAACAGCTATTCAGTGGTCCCCCACTGAGTGCCCTAGGAGGTTGAAATGTTCTCCCACAGGTTTTTTTAGCTGAGAAGTATGGATTTATTTCAGTATGGGTTTATTTTCTGGTGGCAACTTCTGTGTCTCTGCTGGAATGCACAGTGATATCAGAGCAGGCGACTTGTTAATGAAACCTGTAGGGATTCTAAATTCTCAGCTGACAAATGCATTAATTCTGAGAATGTAAATGTAATGTTCTTCGAAGGAGAAGAGAGATAGACAGTTGACAGTATTGAACTGATCCTTCAGCAGGTCACACTGCAGTAAACAAGGGCTCTTTCTTCCAAAGCACTTTTCATAAAGAAAATATCTCGGAAATAAATCAACTTGACGGCATAATAGAGTCTGACCTACTTCCTAAATAGGACACCAATGATTGCAGACACTTCTGCAAAAGCATTTGCATATAAAGTTCTGCAATTAATGACAATTAAGGAGGAGACTTTTCAAATATCATGCCCTAACCTCATTGAGTTAATGAAGTCTGCAGCATTGTTAGCGGAAGGTGGCGGCATCTAAACAAAGCCTTTATGGAGGGGTCTCTGCAAGAAAAAACAAACACCTTAAGGAATAATGTGAATGGCTTAGAGGAGATTTTCACAATGCATTCCAATGTTTCTTTTTTGGGAGTGTTATAATGGGAACATAAGAAGATCCTCCAGGTTCCCCAAGGAACTGATCCCAGTTGCTTGGAAAGGAACTCAACAAGTTTATTTGCATAAGCTTACACAGGATTTCCAGCTACAGGGTGGCAATCCCCTGGGAGGAATGAGGGGAGGGAGTAACAGATGAGCTGGTGTCCTGCCAGCAAACAATGTCATGTCATTTCTTGCACACAAAACAAAACCAGAAGTGACATCATTAGATCAGGGGGCAATGCTTTAGGATTTGTTAAACCATACTTTGGGGCAAATCCTAGAGCACTTTACTTTCACCACCCCTGTGTTTTGCCAGACATGACATTGCATGCCAGCACACTTCCCCATTCCCCACCACCACCACCATTTTTCTCCTGGTGGCCTGGTAAGCATTGGTGGGGAACAGTGGTAGGCAGCAAGAGGTCTTCCACTGTAATGTATTGGAATCCTCACATGAATCACCTCATTAGACTCCCATGTTAAGCTTCGAGCCAAGCGAGGGCTCCTCTGACTGAACTTCCTATTGGTCGCTTTGTAACAGCGACCAATCAGAACAGTACTATTCCCTGGGAGGGAAAGACTCCCATTGGTCCTTAACTAAGCAATCTCATTGGTTGTTATTTGTAAATAGGCGTGGCTACATTAGCCCGGTTATGTTTAAAAGGAGCATAGCTCCCACAGTTTCTTGTTCTGGTTTCTAATGCGTTTGAGTGCTTGTTCGTTACTTCCAATAAAGCTGAATCACTTGCTGAATCACTCTACAAGTCCTTTGTTAGCGCGATCTAACATCCACTATAGCAGGAGATCTTATACAAATTGAGCCTAGAGGCCCTCACAGTAGCAGATCAGAGCGGTAGCCCTTGGCTGCAGCCACCGCTGTTATTAAAATGGCTGAATGATTGCTCACCACTGGAAACAGTCTGGAAACCCTCAGTGGGCAGGGAATACTACCCTCATTACAGTAACACCAGCAGCCATTATAACAACTACAACTGCTCTAGAATCATAGAATCGTAGAGTTGGAAGGGGCCATACAGACCATCTAGTCGAACCCCCTGCCTAAAGTATCTCTGACAAATATTCGTCCAGCCTCTTCTGGAAAGCTGCCAGTGAAGGGGAGCTTACCACATCCGTAGGCAGCTGATTCCACCTTTGAACCACTCTGAGTGTGAAAACATTTTTCCTAATATCCAGCTGATACCTTTCTGCATGTAATTTAAACCTATTGCTTCGGGTCCTATCCTCTACTACCAACTGGAACAGCTCCTAGCCTTCCTCCAAATGACAGCCTTTCAAATATTTAAAGACAGCAATCATGTCCCCCCTCAACCTCCTCCAAACTAAACATTCCCAAGGCCCTTAGCCTTTCCTCGTAGGGCTCGGTCTCCAGACCCCCGATCATCTTTGTCACTCTTTTCTGCACCCTCTCAATTTTTTCCACATCCTTTTTGAAGTGAGGCCTTCAGAACTTCATACAGTACTCCAAGTACAGCCTGACCGAGGCAGTATACAGAGGGGCTATGACCTCCTGCAATTTTGATGCTATGGCCCTTTTAATACAACCTAAGACTGAATTTGCCTTTTTTGCCACTGCATCACACTGACTGCTCATATTTAGTTTACAGTCCACCCTTACCCCCAAGATCTCTTTCGCATACATTACTCCTCAGAAATGTATCTCCCATCCAGTATTTGTGCTTGACAGTTTTGTGGCCCAGATGTAATACTGCGCATTTATCTTTGTTGAATTGCATCCTGTTTGCAACTGCCCACTTCTCCAGAGTATTCAGGTCTTGTTGAATTTTAACTCTATCTTCTTGGGTGTTTGCTACTCCTCCCAATTTGGTATCATCAGCAAATTTAATGAGTAGCCCTTCTACCCCTTCATCCAGATCACTGATGAAAATATTGAAAAGTGCTGGGCCCAAAACTGAGCCTTGAGACACCTCACTGGACACCTCCCTCCAATCTGATGAAATGCCATTGACCACCACTCTTTGGATGTGGTCCTCTAACCAGTTCCTTACCCACCAAACTGTCCTATAGTCCAGTCCACAGTCTTCCAGTTTGCCCATCAGAATGTCATGGGGAACCTTATCAAAAGCTTTACTGAAATCCAGGTAAATCACATCAACAGAGTTCCCACGATCCAGTAAGCTCATCACACGATCAAAGAAGGAAACCAGGTTGGTCTGACAAGATCTGTTGGGGACAAAACCATGCTGACTTCCCCAGATCACTATGTGGTCCTTCAGATGCTTACCGATTGATCCCTTTAAAATCTGCTCTAATGTCTTTTCCCAGCAACAGAAGTCAGACTGACTGGCCTGTAGTTTCCCAGAAACTGGAAAAAAGGG